>NC_080162.1:52385825-52642174 GCF_950295315.1 Erinaceus europaeus | reverse complement strand
CCTTTTAATTACTGTAGTGATGAATGTGTATGGTCCCACACATTTGAAGAAGTGTGAACCTACTCCTGAAACAAGCACTGTTATAAACTCATATTACCTCACTTAAACAAAAAAGACTTCTTTTTCTATTTAAGGTTATCAGTTAAAGTCTGACTGCCAGTCATCTGCCCTGACTTTTCCTCTGCTTCGAGCTGGTTCTGGCAGCTTCTTTTGCACCACTGAGGTCCAATGTTGGGGTGTGGGGAACACAATCTGATATCTGATGCTCAGTATTTTCTCTTTTATTCTACCTGTGTTATTTCTATGCATGCTTCCAGTTTATTAGGATTGTATTATTGAGTTTGAACAATAAATAAATCAAGTGCTCTGGAAGTTGTCCAGTTATTTACATTAATCTGTTATATAAATTCAGAACTAAGAGTATGAGGCCAGGTTAGGATCTAATTCTGTAGAAAAGGGAAAGCTCTTAGTGATTCAGCTTCCCTTCCTGTGTCCCTCTCCTCTTATTCTGCTCCTTTCTTCATAGAAAGCAGAACCATTTTCCTTTAATTAGGCTGCTGAAAGCACAGGCTAGCATTAGACCACTCAGCCACTCAGCCTTGCTCACAGTCATAACCATTTCCTATCTATTTTCTGTAGGAAAAGAAGAAAGTGTACATATGCACATATAACTCCTGACGTATGGAGGGGGGTCAAAATGGGGAAAAAAAAACAAAGAAACCAGGTGGAATTACCTTTTGTGAGACTGAAGTTGAAAAAACAAATAACCTCCAGACAGCAAGATATTTTTCTGCCTTCTTATTCCTTTGGTTAAATAACTTGCTCTTTAAATTTTAACAGGGAGATTAGTGGAAATATCAGTCACTAGCATCTCTTTCCCTTTTTATCTTTTCCTTCCCTCTTGATTTTCCTGTCTATAACAAAAATAAATAAATACAAGGAAAAAATAGCTATCAGGAGCAGTGGATTCATCATGTAGGCTTTGAGGTCCAGCAACAACCGTGGTGACAATAAATAAATAAATAAATATCCCTTACTTCACTTTCTCTGTCACTTTTTTTTCTTAAAGATTTTTAATATTTATTTATTTCCTTTTTGTTGCCCCTGTTTTAATTGTTGTTGTAGTTATTATTGTTGTTGATGTTGCCATTGTTGGATAGGACAGAGAGAAATGGAGAGAGGAGAGGAAGACAGAGAGGGGGAGAGAAAGATAGACACCTGCAGACCCGCTTCACTACCTGAAAGCGACTACCCTGCAGATGGGAAGCCAGGGGCTCAAACCAAGATCCTCAAGCTGGTTCTTGCACTTTGCGCCTTGTGCATTTAACCCACTGCACTACCGCCCAACTCCCTTTCTCTGTCACTCTTATGTTACAAGGTCTGCAATTTCCAAAAAAGCAAGTATTAAAGTTCAAATAATATTTCTACTGCTTACTTCCTCAAAACTTAATAATGAAGGTAATGGGTGATAACCCATGGAATAGTATAGAATTTTTAACTTATTCCATAGGATATAATCTAAGATTCAGAGTCCAAAATAATATAGCACAGCTGGTTGAATATACTTGTTACAGTGTGCAGGGACCTGGACTCAAGTCCCTGGTCTGGTCCACATCACACCTGTAAGGAAGAAACTTCATGAGCAGTGAAGCAGTGCTGCAGGTATTTCTCCCTCTCTATTTCCCCCTTCCCTCTTTACTTCTCTGTCTCTATCCAAAATAAATAAATAAATTACATATATATGTATATATATATATATATATCACATCACATAAATAGCAAAAGCACTCCTGAGGAAAAGAAAAATAGAGACACCACAATTCCCAACTTCAGTTTATACTATGAAGCAATAGTAGTTAGAACAGTGTAGTACTAGAACAAAAATGGAAATTTGGACCAGCATAGAGAGTCCTGAACTAAGTCCACACAGGTATAAGCACTTAATATATAACAAAGGGGTCACAACTGTCCAATGTGGAAAAGAAGCTCTTTTCTACAAATGGTGCTGAGAGGACTGGACTGAGAACTGAGAGAAAAATGAAACAAGACAACCACTTAACATATGCACCAAGAGTAGCTCAAAATGGATCAAGGATCTGGATATTAGACCTGAATCAATTTTTAAAAAGTTTTTATTACTATTATTTTTATTACCTGTCAAGGTTATCACTGGGGCTCTGTGTCAGACTACAAATCCACAGCTCCTGGAAGCCATTTTTTCCTCTTTTTTTCTTTTTAATTTTTACAAGATAGAGAGAAATCGAGAAAGGATGGAGACATAGAGGGAGAGAAAGACACCTGCAGACCTGCTTCACGCAGTGGGGAGCAGGGGCTTAAACCTCGTCCTTGGTAATATGTGTGCTTAAGTAAGTGTGCCACCACCCAGTTACCAACCTGAATCTACTAAATACACAGAAGAATGTATTGGTGAAATACTTCAGGACCTTAACATCAACGATGTACATGAAGATTCAACCCTGTGGGCAAGGGAAACGGACACAAGATTGAACAAATGGGACTACATCAAATTAAAAAGAAAACCCCATAAAGATAAATAGGTAACCCAGCAAATGGGAGAAAATATTTTCACACCACATATCTGAGCAGTTGGTGGTGGGAATGCTATCGAATTATACTCCCATTACTGTATAATTTTTAAAATCAATATTAAATCACTAATAAAAATATCTTGACAAAAAAGAGAAGAAACTAGGTGACAATGTCATACTGAAACATAGATAACACCCCTGAATATGTGAGGGGAGCTGGTTATGGAAACTGAGGAAAACCACAGTAATCAGGAAGGATAGGGTGTTCTAGGAGGGAGGTACATCACAGGAAAAGTGAAGGCACAAAATTACATATGGAACGCTGAGAACAAGTGTTACATGATTCTACTGTCAGGTTGGATGTGAGGCATCAACTGGGGGCTAGATTTTTAGTGCTTCTCTATTAGACTTGGATTTCAATCTCTTCATAGACACAAAGCCATGGATCCCTTTTAAACAAATGAGTATATGTTCATGATCCTGATCATCACCATCTGTTTTCAAAACATATATTCTTTTGCTTTGGTGCGATATGCCAATTACATTTCAGGTTCTACTTGTGATTTCGTTTCTGATCTTGTTTTTCAACTTCTGCCTGAGAGTGAGATCATCCCATATTCATCCTTCTGTTTCTGACTTATTTCACTCAACATGATTTTTTCAAGGTCCATCCAAGATAGGCTGAAAACAGTGAAGTCACCATTTTTTACAGCTGAGTAGTAGTCCATTGTGTTTATAGACCACAACTTGCTCAGCCACTCATCTGTTGTTGGACACCTGGGTTGCTTCCAGGTTTTGGCTATTACAAATTGTGCTGCCAAGAACATATGTGTACACAGATCTTTTTGGATGGATGTGTTGGGTTCCTTAGATATATCCCCAAGAGAGGAATTGCAGGGTCATAGGGTAGGTCCAAAGTAAAAGACTCTGGGGTGGGTGGGTGGGGAGAATACAGGTCCATGAAGAATGATAAATGACATAGTGGGGGTTGTGTTGTTAAATGGGAAACTGGGGAATGTTATGCATGTACAAACTATTGTATTTACTGTTGAATGTAAAACATTAATTCCCCAATAAAGAAATAAATTAAAAAAGAAAAAGAAAACACAAGTAGAGCCTGAACTGGAATTGGCGTATTGCACCAAAGTAAAAGACTCTGGGGTGGGTGGGTGGGGAGAATACAGGTCCAAGAAGGATTCAGAGGACCTAGTGGGGGTTGTATTGTTATATGAGAAACTGTGAAATGTTATGCATGTACAAACTATTGTACTTCTATTGAATGTAAAACATTAATTCCCCAATAAAAAAAAAGAGAAAAAAACATATATTCTGGAACCAATGTGCAGGGTAATCCGGAATGGGAGATTGCCAGAACCAAAAGGGCTTCATAATATGACTTTGGCTGTAGAGGCTGATGGAGAGAGATTAGGAGTCATATAGCTGCTATAGAAATCTCAGAAGAAGGGTAGACAGTAGGAAACGTAGGGGGTATGCAAGCTTAGGAGATACAATGAGAAGTGGAATCGAGAGTAGAGAAGCAGACTGATGAAGGGAGCTATAATAGAAGCTGAAATGCCTGTAGATAAAGCAAATGGAAATGTCCAGATGACCAGACTGAGCTGAAGAGAACCTGGAGAGTGGTGGTCCAAAGTAGCCCCCTGAAGTAGCTCTTATCAAAGGTAAATCTAGTACTCAATTCTTTGTCCTTAGCCTATTCAGGCCCTGAAGGTGAGGGTGATGTGCAGTCTTTACTTTGAAGCCCTTTTAACTCATAGCTCTCAGAAAATCTCACCACATTCCCCTAGTTTGTGAACAGTTTCATCTCTTGGACATTGGTAAGCTTGGATATGCTTGATGCTTTTTTCTACTTTGAACACACTTTCTCCTAAGGAGAAAACTTGCTAGGGTATAAATTGCCTTCCACATGCAAGTACTTTACTAAGTAGGGTTCTGGGTAGGTAATGAGGTGCCCAGAGTAAGCAGAAGGGACAGGAAATGAAGTTGAATGAGAATAGGTCTGAACTGAAATCTGGTTTCAGTCCAGACCCAGAACACGATATGAGGTATGAACTAGATCTTGAAGCAGGTGATCCTTTGTGGTCAGTGCCTGTCACCACTGCAGGCTTCTTCAGAATAGGGAACATGTAACTTCCAGGGCAAGGTTGCTACTTTGCCATAACTTCTCATAAATAAGAAATAGGCAACCCAAAAGGAAAGTAAGCAAAGGGTTGTAATTAACAATTAATACTTCTCTCTCTCTCTCTCTGTCTCTGTCTCTCTGTCTCTCTCTCTCCCTTTTTCCTTCAGGGTTATTGCTGGAGCTTGGTGCTGGCACTACAGATCCACTGCTCCTGGAGGCCATTTTTTCCACTTTTTTATTGAATAGTACAGAGAGAAATTGAGAATGGAGATGAAGATAGGGGGAGAGAAGATATACATCTGCTTTTGTCTATCACTTGTGAAGCAATTCCCCTACAGGTGGGGGTCCGGGGGCTCTAACCAGGATCCTTGCATGGGTCCTTCCACTTTTTACTCTGTGTGCTTAACCCTGTGAGCTACCACCCAGTGCCCACAATTAATCTGTCTCTAATAAATAAATAAAATAAAAAGGGAAAAATGGCTGTTGGGAATGGTGGAGTTGAGGTGTAGGCACTGAGTCTGAGCACTAGTGATAAACCTAATGGCAAAAAAAAAGTTTCTATGGTATATATTGTGACAACAATCTAAAGGAAATCACATTTGGAAGAAAACAAAACAAACAAACAAATGCCCCCCCCCTCAGCAATTAGACACTGAAGAACTGAAAGTTGAAATGTGAGGAGTCTTTTAGCTCATTCTCCCTTCTGTATATAGACAGCAATGAAAGCATGAAATTTATCCAGGGCTGACAAGGATAGGGAGAAACAAGCCCTGTAAACACTGTTTGTGGAAGTGTAAATTGGAGTCACTTTTTTTTCTAAAGACAATTTGAGCTAGTGGTTTTAATCAAAATTTAAATGTGTGCGCGTGTGCGCGTGCACACACACACACACACACACACACACACAGAAGTATGATCAATGAAGATAGTATTTAGAATAATCAGGGAAAAAAAACTGGAAATGAAGCCATGGATCAGAACTATCCTACATCAGCTTAAATAGAAACTAACAATTTTTTCCAACGATGTCTGTGCTAACAGAACCTTGTCCAGAAAGTGTGTGCTAATAATAGGACCTTGTCTTCTGAGTAAATCCTACCCCTTGCACCCTGTAGAGCTGAAAGACTACAGCTCTAATGACCTCACTGCAGTGATTCTGAAATAAGCAGTCCCACAACTAAGCTAGTTCACCTTAAATGGACTAATTCAGAAGCCCATCAATCAACTTTCCTCCAAGTATGGAAAAGTGCTTTTCCACATTTACTTTATCCTCTAGGTAGTCTAGTAATCAGCTTTATCCAGATCACTCTCCCCCCTGCCCCCGCACATGGCCATATTTTCCTTATCCAAAAGTAGCACACCAAATAGCTTTATCCAAATAATCATTTCCTTCCACATTTGCCTTAGCCACCAACCACATAACACCTCCCAGTCACAATTTCAGAAATACAGACTTGACACCTTGCTGCTTATCTCCAGGTCATAATAAGGCTTTTTTTTTTTCTTAGACATCAGGGTTCTTGCTCTGATAACAATAACCTAAATGTTCACTGTTAGGATAATACTTAAGATTTAACCCTTCTACATGAAATAAAAGAGCCACAAAGAAGAATGAGATTTATGTGTACTGACTCAAAAGGACCAGCATTATGTACCAATAAATAAATAAATAAATAAATAAATAAAGTGTAGTATATTTGAGACACACACATCACATGTCTAGTATGTGGTCTAAGCTGGGAGAGCACTGTGATTGACAGGAGGAGAAGTGCACATTCTGAGTGATTACAGAATATAATTTTTAATTGCTATCTGAAATTTTCTATCTTTACTACTTAATTATATAAGCTTTGTTAAGGAAGGAAGCATGTCTTTTTTGGTGGAAACTGTGACTCATGTGCCCCAAACAATATATTCAGTAAGTATACATCAGATGAATAAAAAGTAACAGCATCTTGAAAGCTATGTTGGAAATAGAGGCTTATCATTGAGGATGCTTATCGCAGCATTAACTATGAAAACAAACAAACGGGAGTCAGGCGGTAGCGCAGCCGGTTAAGCACATGTGGCGCGAAGTGCAAGGACCGGCATAAGGATCCCAGTTTGAGCCCCCGGCTCCCCACCTGCAGGGGAATCGCTTCACAAGCGGTGAAGCAGGTCTTCAGGTGTCTTTCTTTCACTTTCTCTGTCTTCCCCTCCTCTCTCCATTTCTCTCTGTCCTATCTAACGACAATATCAATAACAACAATAATAACTACAACAACAATAAAAAAGACAACAAGGGCAATAAAAGGGAAAATAAAAAAAACCAAACAAACAAAAACATTAAATGCAATCGAATTAACTAAGAAAGGCACAGTGAGGGGTCAGGTGATGGCACACTGTTGAGTAGACATGCTACCATGCACAAAGACCTGGGTTCAAGCCCCCACCCCCGCACCTGCAGGGGGGAAGCTTCATGAGCCATGAAACAGTGTTGCAATATCCCCCTCCTCTCTCAATTTCTCTCTGTACTATAAAACAAAAAACAAATAAAAGCTAAAAGACCTTAGTTTTTTTTCTTTTCAAAAGCACAGTATTATGGTAGAATCCTAATCACTTATTAAAAAATCATTCCAGGGGCTGGGTGCATCTGGTAGAACGCACATATTACAATGCACAAATACTCTGGTTCAAGCCTCTAGTCCCCACCTTCAGAGGGGAAGCTTTATGAGTGGTGAATCAGTGCTGCAGGCCCCTTTCTCTCTCTCCCTCTTTCTCTTCCATCTCAATTTCTGTCCCTATCCAAAATATGTAAAGTAGAATATTAAAATCATGCCTATAGCTCAAGAAAAAGAAAAATGTCCAGAATATCTTGAACACCAAGATAGTAAGCTATAAATCAGCATTTAAATATTGTTAAATACACATAAATATTTATAGAGTCAGATGATAATTATTGGGACAAACATGAAAATTTTATTATTATCTCTGAATGATTGCTTATGGATAACTTTGGTTTGTGATTCTGTTTTATATTCCTGCATGTGCATTATACAATGATTATACATTATTTTTGTAAGTAGAATAAAAATTATATATCTAAGAAAATAATACAGTTTTGTAGTTTAGAGTATCAAAACACTTATTTCTGGGTAACTTTAAAGCAGTCTTTGACTTATGGATCTTGATTCTGTATATTTCACTATAGTACAAATTGTCTGCCCATATCTTAGCTGTTGATACCCATAAGTTCCTTCCTGAGTGTCAAATTCATATTTTCAGCTGCTAAAAAAAATACTGAGTGGGCCAGGCAGTGGTACAGCCAGTACAGCACACACATGCACAAGGACCAGGGCTCAACCCTCTGGCCCCCACTTAACAGGGAGGAAGTCTCACAGGAGGTGAAACATTGCTGTAGGTGTGTCTCTTTCTCTCTTCCTCTCTGACTTCTTCTCCCCTGTCAATTTCTCTTTGTACAAATCAACAGAAGGAAAAGAAAAAGAAAGGGCTGGTATGGGCATTGGATTCATAGTGTAGGCACAGAGCCCCAGAGATAACCGTGGTGACAATAAGCAAAATTAAAACAAAGCATGTTTTGAGTGATCATCTTTTAACTCTCTAAGATGGGAATTCCTTATATAAACTATTAGCTTATTTTTGACTTTTGCACATGTGATTTCCATACCTGTTTTCAGGAATAAACTGTGTTTGCAAAGCAGGGAGGGGGGCTGTTTATAACCTTGTTTTTTAGTGTCTGACATATTTAGAGTGTTTACATTTTTTAAGACTAAGGCTTTGCACATGTGCAATTTCACAACCCCCAGACCACTTTTTCATTTGTGTATGTGTGTGTTTGGAGAGAGAGAGAATGCTAGCACAAGACCATAGCCTTCCTTAGTGCCATGACACTCCCCTGTGATGCTGGGGATCAAGGTGGGGTACAGTGCATGATCAGGCACAGGTACATGCCCTTCCTAGTGAACTATTTCTCCAGCTCTTTTTCTCTTTTTTCTTTCCTTCTTTCTCCTTCCTTCCTTCTTTCCTTCCTTCCTTCCTTCCTTCCTTCCTTCCTTCCTTCCTTCCTTCCTTCCTTAAGAATGACAGAATCACTTCTATTCATGCTTACAATGAATCAGAATCTTTTTTAGTCTACAAGTGTTCCTTCAGTTCTGTCTCTAAATGCCAAAGAAAGACACAGGTAACATGGAAAGTATACTAGCTCAAGCCAGAACCCTCCATTAACTGAGGTTTCTGCAGTAAAGTGTTGGTGGCAGTTAGTTAACTGGCACTAAGGATGTTCCTTGGGGGAGGGGCTTTGTCTGGGATGGTGATCACAGGGTTATAGCTTCATAATCACATCATTAACAGCCATCTGATATTATTGAAAACAAAGTCGTTATTATTATACTTTACCAGTATCAAGCCTAAAAACCACTCAAAGCTTAATTCAATAAATAAGCTACTTAAGTACAGAAAGTCACAAGGAAGAACAGATTTTGTGTCATATTAGCAAATTTGATTTTCATTAATGCAAAATGAATGTCTTCTATGAAACACTTTCCTATCATATTAATGACATGATAGCAAACAGCATTCATGGGTTGCTAAGCAACGTGAGGACCCTCTAATGATCTCCTCTGTACTTGAGAGTCCACAGAGGGAAAATGCCAGAGCTCTGAGGAAATTTCTCATTTCTTGGCAACAGATTCTGTTAAAAGACCACCATGGGACTGGGAACTGATGCTGATGACTCCATTTACCATTGCACATAGTCCCTTCTTTTTGACTTCCTTTTTGTTGGCTTACTATGTGGGAGAGTAGGAGCTGAAAAATGGGATTAAAGAGGAGCCAATAAGACTTCTCAATATTGCCTTCTCTTTGCAAAGGTAGGCAACAGGCTGATGTCAAGCCAGAAAGATATGATCTGTTGTAACCTGCTCTACTTCTTGCCATCCCTACCTTCTTGGGAGTAGGTCCTCTGCACACATGCTGTTATTTGAAGATTCCATGAAGCAATTACTAGCCATTCAATCAAAGCATTCTAATTATGTATTGACTCATGTGATTGACCACTCCCAGACTTATTGGCATGGAGTAAACAAGGTTTTCTATTGTGTCCGAAATGGCTTGGCCATTATTACAAAAACTTCAAACAGGGGTGAATGACTGTAGCCCACTCAGAAGGCTGGGGCTGGAATCATCTGAAGGTTTCTTTGCTATTTATTTGTCACCTGGGCTGGGATGACTTGAAGACATCTCTCTCTCTCTCTCTCTTTTAATTTTTATTTATAAAATGGAAACACTGACAAGACCATAGGATAAGAGGGGTACAACTCCACACAATTCCTACCACCAGAACTCCATATCCCATTCCCTGCCCTGATAGCTTTCCTATTCTTTAACCCTCTGGACATCTCTTTTTTGCTAAAGTGTGTATATCCTCTTCACACAGTGTGGATGTTCTCATAGCAGAATACCTCAGGATGACTGGCCTTTCATATGACAGGGCCTGGCTTTCCTAGCAACTGCCTCAGAGGCTGCCTGATACCAGGCAGAAGCGCAGGGGCCTAATTGTCCATGGACAGGAGGCATCCAGAGAGATAAACCCTCTCTCTGTGTTTCAGATAGAATGTTCTAAGATCCAGCTTCTCCAAACATCCCATTCAGCCAATATGGCCAACCAGATGTGACTACTTTGAAGCTGTGGACAACATACAACGTGGAATCCTTACTGCTCCCCATATTTTCCCCTTCCTTCCTGTTTACTGTGACTGCCCTGGCTTGTTTCAAATAAAACATCAGCATTTAATCCTTGCCACAGGCTGCTTCCTGAGGGAGGGTAAGTAACACACTAGAGTAACAACAATGATGAAAATTGTCAACACAGTGTTTTGTTTTATAGGATTTGACTGATATCCTCAAACCCATGGGAACAAAAACTCAGGCTGATCTGAAAGAAGTTCCCAATATATTTATTCCCCAGAAAAAGTAGTTTACAAAACTATATTAAGATCAGTTTGGCTGAGAAATGTTATGCATGTACAAACTATTGTATTCACTATTGAATGTAAAACATTAATTCCCCAATAAAGAAATTTAAAAAAAAGATCAGTTTGGTGCAAATGTAGCTATCTAGGGTGTTTACTAAACATAATTTAAGGGCTCCTGGTAAAATGTGGCAGAGTGAATTTATCTTTTTTTAATATTTATTTATTCCCTTTTGCTGCCCTTATTGTTTTAATTGTTGTACTTATTATTGTTGTTGTTGTCATTGATGTAGTTGTTGTTAGGTAGGACAGAAAGAAATGGAGAGAGGAGGGGAAGACAGAGAGGGTAAGAGAAAGATAGACACCTATAGACCTGCTTTGCCACCTGTGAAGCGACTCCCCTGCAGGTGGGGAGCTGGGGCCTCGAACCAGCATCCTTACACTGGTCTTTGCACTTTGAGACACCTGCACTTAACCTACTGCACTACCGTCTGACTCCTCAGCAGAGTGAATTTAAACAAGACATGCACTCTCAGTATTTCCTCTTTCTGCTACTGTCAAGAAATTATTTCTTTTACCACCTAGTAGGAAACTGGAGGTTTGTTCTCTGGAAATGTGGAGAGGCTCTAGATATGGGACACCAGATCTTACAGAGGAAAAGCATGAGGTGTGAAGCAAAAGGGAGGAAGAATGAGGTGACAACAGTACTGACTAGTAGACTCCTTAGTCCCTATCTCCTGTTGTGTCTCCAGATGTTAGAAGATAATATCAAGGAGATTTCTTAAGAGAACAAGGCCCTCTCTGATCAGTAAGGCTGTCAAAGAAAGCAGAGAAATTGGAGTGAGTAGGGTGTACTAAAGACATGATAAAAGGAAAAATCTCCAGATCTGAAAGATGTCAATCTAAGATTAAAAAATCCACAGTAAATGACAAATAGTCCAATACTCTATCATGAAATTCCAGAACACCAGAGATAATGAGAAACTCTCCCAAATTTTTCCTGAGTTAAGAATGACATTTAAAAAGGAACTAGAATCAAAATAGCATTATTCTATTTTCAATAGAAATCTCTGAACCCAAGAGATCAATGGGAAATGCCTTCAAACTTCAGAAAAGTAACAGTTTCAAACAATAATTCTATGATTGTCTGTCAAGTTAGTTTTAAAGGAATAAGCAACTCATAAAAAGGGGAAGGGCAGGATGATTAAAATACCACTGTTTTTTTACATCTTAGTGAACTAGAGGAAAGAAGTACTGATTATTAGTGACTATTGACATAGAAAAAGAGACGTCTACATACTCTGTGGAAAAAAAAAGAACTTAAATCTGACCGGGACCATAGATTTATCATCAATTTATATGAATTACAGGAGACAGAGGAACATGTTAAATAGTAACATGGAGCTACAATTGCAAGATTCAGAGTGAAGAAAACTCTAGAGTAAAAAGTCTGACAAAAAACTGAAAAATATGAAATAGAGATGAAGGGTATATTCAAAACATAACAACTTTTATATGCTGGCTCAAATAAGTTTTCAAAAATCATGCTTTTTTTCCACATTATTGGAAATTTAGACACTGCTGATTTGGTGTTGTTAGGGAATGATTATTGATGCTTAAATGTGAAGATTGTTATATTTATATTATATTAATATAAACATTTACCTTTATCTTTTAGAGTTAAATATTGAAATACTATGATCTGTTTCAGAATAACCCAGGAAGAAGAGTAGTTGGCCTAGAAATAATACTGCCTGTGAGTTGGTAATTATTAGAACTCAGTGATAGATAATGAAAGTTTGTTATAGTATTTATATAACTTAGACATCTTTTAAAATTATGTTTAACAAATGATTATTATCCTCTCTTTCTCTCTCTCTCTCTCACTCTTTTTTGCCTGCAGGGTTATTGCTGAGGCTCGGTGCCTGCACTATGAATCCACTGCTCCTAGAGGCCATTTTTTTCCCATTTTGTTGCCCTTGTTGTCATCATTATTATTATTGCCATTGCTGTTGTTGTTGTTGGATAGGACAGAGAGAAATTGAGAGAGGAGGGGAGACAGAGAGGGGGAGAGAAAGACAGTCACCCCTGCAGGTGGGGAGCCAGGGCCTCGAACAGGGATCTTTATGCCTGTCCTTGCACTTTGCACCATGTTCACTTAACCTGCTGTGCTACCACCTGACCCCCACAAATGATTATTTTAAGCATCAGTCAAAACTGTAAACTGAGAGGGACCAAGCAGGAACTCTTATAGGAGGACTGAGTGAGCCATGAGAGCAGACCAAGAGGTGAGGCCAGACAAATGGTGTAAGAGGGAGGGATTCTGAGGGGGGGGGGGGGAAATGACTTATTTTGATTACCTAAACATCTAGAAATCACTATGGTGGTATTTTTTAAATTTGTATTATTTATTTTCCCTTTTGCTGTCCTTGTTGTTGTAGTTATTGTTGTGGATGATGATGATGATGTCGTCATTGTTGGATAGGACAGAGAGAAATGGAGAGAGGAGGGGAAGACAGAAAGGGAGAGAGAAAGACAGATACCTGCAGACCTGCTTCACTGCCTGTGAAGCGACTCCCTTGCAGGTGGGGAACCAGGACTCAAACCGAGATCCTTATGTCAGTCCTTGCGCTTCGTGCCACATGCGCTTAACCCGCTGCACTACCATGTGACCCCCACTATGGTGGTATTTTGTAGATCTGTGAGAACATTTTGAAAAGTATCTAGACAGACTGAAAACTAGGGGGGGAAAACAGTGATTCTAACAGTGGCAAAAAAGCTTCACAAGACTCAATTTCCTGCATGCTTCTCTCAATTCATATCTAATAATACTGCATCTGCTGATCCCAACCTAATCAATGCAAGGAGTACCACCTTGGTATGTTTCAGTTCAGACTGTGTCCAGAGATATCAGGTATGGAATGTCAACCCTTCACCCTCATTACTCTGGCGAGACCTTTCCTTTCATAGGATTCTCTACTTCAATTCCAGGAGGTTCACTTCCTAACAAAGTCTCAAAACCTAGATATCAACAGGTCCCATGAGATAGTGCATATGTTTACATGTATCCACATATTAGAGTAAAATATATACCTGATAGCAAAAGTACACAATAGTCTACAGTGAGTTAGTATGAAGTCCATAATGAAATAGTGTCTACTTAGACTTAGATACCCTCTTCCCCTACTTCCTATTACAGTTCCCTCACTCACTCCAAAGCTAACCTTATCAAGGCAAGGACTGCAAAAGCTGAATAAGGGCAAGAGACTGGCATAATTTAACGATGATTCTTTAGTTACTTATCAGGCCACCCCATCAGCTGAGGCCCTAGTTGGGGAGTCCTGAGATTCCCAAACAGACATGATGGGCCTAGACCTCAAATAAATCCCTCTCTCCATTGTTACTGGTCATCTATATCAGGAACAACAAAACAGACCCTTTGTGGACCCCCTTAGGACCTTGCCCTCAACTTGGATCAACAACGGTAGAGAATGTTCCATCCTCTGAAGGGAGGCTGGACAACATACTCTATGCTACACCTGAGGAAGATGGGTCCTGAAGTTGGGGCAGCTTGGAATGTTCCTACTGATGATCACAGAATGTGAGGTCGGATCTATAGGGATGCAGAGGTCACATAGGCTCCTAAGCTGAATATGGGCCCCAGACCACATCAAATGGATGAGGTTTACAACAATGTCAACAATGTTTGTACACCTTTCTCATATTTGGAAGTTACTCTCTTCCCTGAACCAGCTTTCTGGTCCTTTTTCCAGCCATGACATCATCTTCCCAGACAATACTTAGGATCCACCTGCATATCAGATTTCAGGCTCAGGGAAAAAAAAAAAAACTAGTATAGCCACAGGCCTTCTGGAATATAACTAAAATATGCCTACTAGCTATCTACAAAATGGAGGGCCCCCCAACTCTTCATCTGCACTACTCCAGCCTTTAGGTTCACGATTAGTCAACAACTTGTTTGGCTTTATATGTTAACTCTCTTTTCAGCCACTAGGTTCCAGATGTGAGCATGATACCAACCAGACTTCCCTGGATAGATGACCCCACCAAATGTGTCCTGGAGCTCCAATTCCCCAGAACCCCACCCCACAAGGAAAAGAGAGAGGCAGGCTGAGAGTATGGATCGACCTGTCAATGCCCATGTTCAGCGGGGAAGCAATTACAGAAGCTGGACCTTCCACCTTCTGCATCACACAATGACCCTAGGTCCATACTCCCAGAGGGATAAAGAATAGGAAAGCTATCAGGGGAGGGGATGGGATGCAGAGTTCTGGTGGTGGGAATTGTGTGGAATTCTGCCTTTTTATCTTATGGTTTTATCAGTGTTTCCTTTTTATAAATAAATAATTAAAATAATTTTTTTAAGTTTCACAAGAAAGGAATGTGATTAATACTTGTACTGTCAAAATAATGTAACATCACAGTTAACTAAAAATTGCAGTATAAACTATTAGAAGACTTCAGGAAATGAAGAGGTATGCATTTGTGTTTAGAGCAACAAATTCTCATTTACCATAAGAAGTCAAAAGCTATGCTGAAAGTTAACAAAAATTTGTATCACACATACATATATATATAAGCAACAATAATATAATAAATAAATATAAGCATATATAAGCAATCATTTTTATCAATATAATTTTATTTCATTAATCACTTGAAAATTCATGTAGTAGTCTCTGAGTTACTTGGGACTTCTGTCTGTGTGCAGCAAAAATAATCACAACTAAATTTAAACTAATAAAAATTTTGCTCGTCTCCCATGAGCAAAAGCAGAGATCTAGCTGATCTTGGGAAGAGGCTATAGTCAGAAAAGACAAGTCAGATACAAACCAAGGAGTGGCTTATTCCTTTTCTCTGCAGGCAAGGTTCCTAGACCTTGCCCCATGCTCCTCATGTGCATATGCTATATGTCCCAAAGCCACAAGGGCTAACCAGTTGCATTTCTGTCCCAAATCCATTTTTTATTTATTTCACAAGAGAAATAAGGGAGGGAGAGGTGGAAGGAGAGAGTGAGAAAGAGGATGACGATAAAGAGAAGGATGATGATGAGGGGGAGGGGTGGGGAAGGGAGGGGAGAGGAGAGGAGAAGAGAGGAGAGGAAAGGAGAGGAGAGGAGAGGCTTTCAGACTATATCACTCTGGCCTATGCAATTTTGCAGATTAAATTCAGGACCACATGCTTACAAGTTCCAACTTCTACTACTGTGCTTAGTTCTACTACCTCCTGGGACTGCCCAAACTTGCATTTTCTGTAGAAAGAGTGATGAACGTGGTTTGGTGTGGCAGTTTCAACCTATGACTGCAAACTGTATAGTACTCAACATATATATATATATATATATATATATATATATATCCCATGTATCTGGGAAAGCTCTTGATGGCTTTGACCAGTAGAGTACAGCAGATGTGAGGGTGTGTGATTTCTGAGATTGAGTTATATAAGCTTCCTGCATGGTTTCTGGAATATTACAGGACATTATCCAAGAACAGAAGTGGAAGGAGGAGCTGAAGCTATTAGGGGAACTAGTAAGGTTGGCAGGGCTTGTCTCAGGGTTGGGATATGATCATCCTGGTCTGAATGGATAGTGCACGTCAGAAGAGCCAAACCAAGCTTGTGATGTCCAAGGAACTTTTCAGTGTGGTACTGTGGCAGAGGGAAGTCTCATTTCTCTGAATACAGAGTGTATGACCTAGGACTTCCCTTGATTTCTGTCCATTCTGACTGAGGCTGGTTAGAAAGAAGGAAAGCAACATACAGGGAGGGACCCACTGAATTCTGATGGGATTTCAAATCCTGGCTGCAGAAAGCTCTGGCAACAGTGCCTACCACCCCTCCCTTGATGCTCTTCTGTTTTCTGCACATTATAGTCTCTTCTGGGATTTTACATAGCTAAAGAAGAGCTTCTGTCACTTGCAGACAGAGAGGCTCCTGACTAATGGTACCACCAGGAAGAGTTTCAGCAAATCTTTCTTTTAACTTTTTATCAGGCAACAACTTAAAAAAATTTAAATTACTAATATTAAATAGGCTTCTTCTACTTCAGATATTTAGGCTGGTATGGATGAAAATACTGCAATTAGGTCTAGGTTAGTACTTGGGTCCAGTACATAACTGGAAAAAATCAGAGTGGTGTCTTATATTAACTCCTTGCTGGGACCCCCACAACCTTGCAGGTTGCACTTGGAACTGCACTTGTAGCTCTGTCCTGAGGGCAATTACGGGCCCAGTGAATGCCCTTCTGGGTATACTGTAAAGGGTTTGATTCAGAGGCCTTACGATCACAGAAGATCACTGGTAGCAAGTCTGTGTTAATATCTTGAATGAGTTCTAGCTTTGTTCAATTATCACGTGCAGAAAGCCTACTGCTTGCAGGCACTGCTTGTCAGCTGGGGCTGAGTGGCTGAGAACTAATCATTAAGACTGCTACGGAGCAGAGAAGCCACTTCCCAGCAGCCTTGCGGCCTCCAGCATAGTGTATATTTTCCTATTTCACTTGGATTTAGTCCTAATGATTGAACTATAGATTATTAATGCTGTGAGCTTCTGGGATCCTGGCGTGGCTGCGCTGGGCTCTATTCTGCCCTTGGAGCCTGTAGCACGTTTCCTGGCCTGGCAGGCAGTGCTCCGGCAGCTGTTGGAGCTGCTGGGGCCAAGTGAGTAACGTGGACTCCAGACAGTGGCTTTTATTAGCAACTGTGGGGGCATTGTTGGTGGCATTTGGTGTTCTCTTCTCCCTAAATTACCAGGTAAAGTGAATATTAAGTCACAAAACCCACCTCTGACTCTGGTGGGTGGATGACTAAAAGGTCTTCAGAGTGAAGGAAAACTGGTCAAGACCTTGCTGGTTCTTCACCATCTGTCATTTTGCAAAACTGTCCTGGCTAGGAACAGAGCAGCACATAGGGGAAGTGTAGTATGACCCCAAGACTGGGACTTCCAGCCCTCCTGGGAACAGGAGGGCAGTGCAGAGCCCATCTGTGAAATATATTCTCTGGGATAGGCTCAGAGATGAACATTCCCTAAACATCATCTCAGTCTTTAGTCTCAGGGCTGGGACAAGGTGTACTAATAAATCTGAGTGGAGAGGAGCACTCTAGGAGCCAGGGCACACTGTGATTTGCACAATCGTTTCTTTCCTGGATACTGAAAGCAAAGCTTAGAGGAAGTGAATGAATTGCCTCAGTTTATTAGGCAATAGTTTCAGTATGGTTCCTGAGAAATGGTCCCTCCTTTCCACACTTACCATAAGAGAAAGCAGCAGGATAATGGGAAGTCTAAGGCTGGAGTGTCAGATGCAGAACTAACTGAATGCAGGTTATTCCCAAGCTGGTGGAATGGAAGCATCCAGGTAATACTGTGTATTACTTGATTGCATGGCAGCCTAGGGAGTTTTGAGGAGAAAAAGCAGTACTAAACTTTGGACACAGTTCTGTCTTAGTCTGCTAGGACAGCCATAACAAAATATCATAGACTCCGTGATATTTAAGAGAAATTTACGTATGGTTTGAAAAGCTGGAAGTTCAAGATTAGCCTTTGGTGGGGACTCGGCTATAACAGACAACTGTTCACTCATTGTGTCCTTAACAGAGAAGAAAGAGACTTCCCTCTCCCATTTCCACTTATAAGGTCCAGACCCTACCAGTTCAGGGAAGCACCTTTAAGACCTGATTTAAACTCATTCAATTTTATTTACCTCCTAAAGACCCAATCCCCACATTCAGTCACAATAGGGATTAAGGGTTTGATATATGAATTCTGGGAATGAGGCTGAATTCAGTGCACAGCACTGGGGTCCTAGTGAGGCTATCTGTTGAGAGAGAAGAAGTCAGTAGGAAAGTTAAAACAGGCAAAAGGGGGGCAAATCAGTCAGAGATGTTGGCTGAGGTTGGAAGAACAGTTTATATAATTTGGAAAGATATTATGCTATCTATTAAGCTGAAGAAATTATGTAATATATAATAATGTTATGAAATTAAAAAAAATAAAGAACTTTAAAGATGTTGCTCTACTGACATTTTATTTGCATTATCTCTATAGAGAAATCTTCTGATATATATATACATATGTATCTTCTGCATATGTATATATATTTCTGATATATATATGTGTGTGCATGTAAATATGTATTTATATTTTAACAAAAAGCAAAGTCATGCAGTAAAGAAAAGAAGATACTTAAGTAATTATTGATGGAACTTCTAGAATTTCTTGTAACTGAATTTAGAGTGAAATTTTTCTTATATCAGGGGCCAGGTGGTGGCACACCTGGTTGAATATGTGTTACACTGAACAAGGACCCAGGTTCGAATCCCCAGTCTCCACCTGCAGGGAGAAAGCTTTACAAATGGTGAAGCAGTGTTGCAGGTGTCTCTCTGTCTCTTTTCCTTTCCTTTCCTTTCCTTTCCTTTCCTTTCCTTTCCTTTCCTTTCCTTTCCTTTCCTTTCCTTTCCTTTCCTTTCCTTTCCTTTCCATTCCTTTCATTTCCTTTCCTTTCTTTTCTCTTCCTTTCTTCTACCAGAGCACTGCTCAACTCTCGCTTATGGTGGTACAGGGAATTGAACCAAGGACTTTAGAGCCTCAGGCATGAGAGTCTCTTTGCATAACCATTATGCTATTCTACCCCTGTCTATTTTCCTTTCTATCTCCCCCTCCTTACCTCTCATTTTCTGACTGTCTCTATCTAGTAAGTAAAGATAATAAAAAAGAAAAGACTTTTGTATCTCACAGTTCTGGAAAATAAATTAAAGGCAAATTGTTTTTAGAGTTAGGAAGATTCTTATGGCATCATCATCAAGGCTCAGTTGAATATTTAACTGAGAGAAGGTATTCACACATCACATGTCTGATAAGATACTGGTATCAAAACTTTCTAAAGAAATCATACAGTTAAATGACAAAAAAGCACCCCAATAAAGAAGTAGGTATAAGATCTGAATAGTTACTCAAAGAAGGCACACAAATGGCCTACAGACATAAAACTAATGTCCCACATCACTTATTATTAGAGAAATGTATATTAATAATAAAATAATAATAATAAAACCACAGGGAAATGCTACCTCACCCCTGTGAGAATGGCCTATATCAAAAAGAAAGGAAATGGCAAGTGTTGGTAAAGATGTAGAGAAAGTGGTCTGGGAGGTGGTGCAGTGAATAAAGTATTCAAGCATGAGGTCCCTAGTTCAGTCCCCAGCAGCACATGTACCAGAGTGATGTCTGGTTCCTTTTCTCTCCTATCTTTCTCATTAATAAATGAATAATTCTTTAAAAAAAAAGATGTGGAGAAAAAGGAATTCTGGTGTACTGTTGATGGGAATGCAAACTGGTGTAGACCATACTGAAAATAGTATGGAGAATCCTTAAGCATATAAAAATGGAAATACGTCATTATTGCCTTTCTTCTCTGTAAATAATATGGCTGTTTTCTCTGCCTTTACAATTTGATTATCATATGATTTGGTGTTATTTTTTCATGCTTGTGACTCACTGAGCCACTGGTTATTTTCCCCATCTACTTATCTATCTATCTATCTATCTATCTATCTATCTATCTATATATCTATCTATCTATCTATCATCTATCTATTTATCTTGCCACCAGGGTTATTGCTGGGGCTGGGTACCTGCACAATGAATCCATGGGCTCCTGGGGGCCATTCCCACCCCCTTTATTTGATAGGACAAAGAGAAATTGAGAGGGTAAGGGGAGAGAGACAGAGACACACATGTAGTACTTGCCTTACTGCTCAAGAAGCTTCCTCCCTGCAGATGGGGGGGATAGGGGCTCAAACATAGGCCTTTGTGCATGGTAATGTGTGCCCTTCACCAGGTGTGCCACTGCCTGGCCTCTGATTTTTTTGGGCCTAAGTTTTATGTTCTATTGCTCATTAATACTCTGATATTGCTTCAGTTGTGTATGTGTGTGTGTTCATTAGCTCAATTTTATCTTTTTCATAATCTTTTTTTCATTTTTATTTGTGTTTAATAGTGGGTTACAAGATTGTAAGATTGCACGTATAGTTCACATGGCACCCGCATGTCTGCTTGTGCTTTGAGTTTCTATTACTGTGGCTTTTAAAAATATTTACTTACTAATTTTTTGTTGTTTTTTTTTTAATCTTTGTTTATTGGATAGAGACAGCCAGAAACTGAGAGGGAAGGGGATAATGGAGAAGGAGAGAGACGAGAGACATCTGCAGCACTGGTTCACCAATCACAAAGCTTTCCCCCCACAGGTGAGGACAGGGGGCTTAAACCCAGGTCCTCTCACTTTATAACATGTGCGCTCAACCAGGTGCGGCCCCTTACCTATTTATTTTTATGAGAGAGAAAGAGAGAGAGAGAGAGAGAGAGAGAGAGAGAGAGAGAAAGAGAGACACCAGGCCAAATCACTGCTCTGGTGTATGGTGTTGCAGGGATTGAAAAGGGACCTTGGGACCTCAGGTGGACAAATACAATGTTCTGACACACTGCACTATTTCCCAGATCTTAGTTATTATGTATTCAAGTTCATTTTTTTTTTCATCAGTAAGACCTAGTCTTCCACCGAGTTATGCATGGATAGATGTATGTATGTATGCATGCATGTAAAGATGGGTGGGAATACACTAATCCTATCCAGTGTCAATTTTCATCTCAGACATTGTACTTTTCATCTTTCAGAAGTTTGATTTGGGCTTTTCCCATATGTTCTACACCTCTACATAACTTTTTGTAATGTATAAACATTTAAAAATTTTTTACTAGTGTTTTAATATTGGTTTAAAAATTATAAGATAACAGGAGTGTAATTCCACACCTTTCCCACCACCAGAGTTCTGTGCTCCCATTCTCTCCATAGGAAACTGCACTAGTTCTCCCAAGGTCACAGATATGGGTTGACTATTATTACTATAATTACCTATCTATACTTATATATATTTGCCCATTTTTTTCCTATGGCCCTGCCTTCTCTTGCTTTCTAAGCCATACCTACTACTTCTGAGTGCCCCTCACTTTTTTTTTTTATCCTCTTCTCTCTTTGGATCCTATGTCTATATAACTATATCTCTAATGGAATTGGAGTTCAAAGCCCTTTGGTCAACTTCCTCTAACATTTACCCCTCTGGAAGCATGGACCCAAATTCTTTATGGGGTGCAAAAGGTAAAAGGTCTGGCTTCTGTAATTGCTTTGCCACTGGACATAAATAGTTTTTATATACTTGTCTGATAATACTAGCATCTGTATCAGATGTTCTTGGTTGGCTTTGATCAACTTGTTTTTTTGTGTTTGTATGCTTGCCACTCAAGGGAGACCTTAGAGTGTACTCTACCCACTGCTCTCTTAATCTTAAAGCTCTCTAGGCTGGCTGGTAGAAAGAATACCTTCTGTATGAGCACTGGGCACTGTCACCTCTAATTATCTTGAGTATTTTATCCCTTGTCCATAGTAGTTCTCTTATCCACAAGTGCTGATCAGTACCTGTCTGAATGTTCAAGGGGGGGTCTCTTAGATCCTCCTTCTCTGAGTTCTTTCAAGTATTCTATCTTAAGATCTCACTGGTTTGACTTCCCCCAGACTCACAGGTTCAATCCTTAGTGAACTTTCTAGGTTCCATTCCCTTTACCATGTCCAAGGAATTCTGTCAAAGTAGGAAGCTGGGTCAACTGCAAATTCATTATTTTAGAGAAGCAAGATTATATCAATATCTCAAGTATACATTAATTTATAAAGACTTTTTTACAACAGATAAAATATCACTCAAACACAAGTGCACTCTATAAAGGATAGCCACTGCATATGGAAACACACAGATCCCCTGTTCCTGTATAGAAGGAATTATACTGTGAGATAGGTGACTTGGTCTAGTGCCAACAGTGCCCCATCCTGGCTGCAGCCCAAGGGAAGTCCTACCAATTAGGTTTTCTTATTTGTGAGATGAGTATTCTGAGCTACAACTGAGGTTCCTCTGTATAGTTAGATTCAAATAAAGGTAAGTTGACCTACCCATGAATCTGCTGCAAGTGCTTATTGTAGGACTAAACAGCAGTTACGCTTTTCAATTCTTCTAATTTCATACAGTTAAATAACTAAAATATTTATCAGGTAGAGGTATGAAGTCTGGGTTTGTATTCTATCTAGTTTTAAAACTTTTTTTCTACAACAAATATGCACTGCTTTTATAATGAAAATCATTTAAAACTAAACAAATATGTACAAATTAGCCCTCAAAAATGAAACATAGAATGATCCAGGCTCAGGAGAAAATGAATGAGAATGTTGTATGTGTGATATTTCCATGCTGACCAGCTGGCTTTAAAACATCTTTGAAATCACTGCTTTGCCGTGAAAAATTTAGGTAGGGAGGCCAGTTTCTTATCATAGTTCAACAGAGTGAAAACTTGACTTCTAAATTGAATTTATTTTAACAATTTCAACAACACTAGAATAAATAAGTTGTTTTCTGGAGCTTGATAAAGAGGTATTTATATTAAAGCAGTTTAATGGCCTTGTAGATAACCTATGAGCATCATTAAATAATTATTTTAAATTTATAAATAATAACTTTCAGCTACATGCTACCAGATAAGGAAAAAGAAAATCTATAAAAGACTTTAACTCATAGCAAAAGTTTGAAAAAGCAAGTGGTATTATAAAGATGCTCTAAGGAATTGAAACCAGCACTAACCACACCAATCAGATCTGAACCTCAATTAAAGACACCGGGTTCTGACAATGGGGCAGGATGTCAGAAATCAAGGTTTTCTGTATAACTAGTGAGGAAGCAACAGGCTGTTTGAGGTTCAACCAGTTGAATGGTACATAACCATAAGTAGACAGGAAATTTCTTACTTAGTGATATAGAATCTTTACTTCAGTTAGCAAAGTCTACTGTTACTATTCCTGGTTTGCTTAAAGTATAACTGAATGTCCCAGAAGATTTGCCTGTTTTGCCTCTTCTCCAAGCCATCCTTCTTCCCTAAGTATCCACTTTTGGCATATTATCTATGAAGTATTTTCCCTTTTGGTTGACTTCACAAAAGCAGGCACAGAATAGAAGTCACTTCTTTCCCACCCATTGGGTCTCCACTGAGTACCCCTATCTGTTAGGACATCTTCACACCAATGACTCAGAATTGAATGGCGCTGGGGACTGGCAGCTTAGGAGTCAAATAAGTGCTAAGTGGAATAAATAAAGTAATGATGGATAACTACTGCATGGCTTCACTCACATGTGGAATATAGATAATAAACCAAAGAAACCTGCAAAAAAAGTAGTAACCAAACTGCCTCATAGACTTGGTGAGAACTGTGGTGATTATGGAGTGGTGGGGAGGCACAGAACTTTGGTGGTGGGTACAGTGATTCACACATATACATAGATGGGTGTGAAACTATATCTCTGAAATCTTGCAGTTTTGTAAGTCAGTGAGCATTACTAATTACCATTACTAATTACCAATTACATAGGTGTGTCCAGCAACAGATGAGTGGCTGAGCAAGTTGTGATATATATACACAATGGAATACTACTCAGCTATTTCACCACTTTCAACCCATTTTGGATGGAGCTTGAAGAAATCACGTTAAGTGAAATAAGTCAGAAACAGAAAGATGAATATGGGATGATCTCACTGACAGGAAGAAGTTGAAAAACAAGATCAGAAAAGAACACTAAGCAGAACCTGGACTGGAGTTGGTGTATTGCACTAAAGTAAAAGACTCTGGGATGAGTGGGGGTGGAGTACAGGTCCTGGAAAAGATTGACAGAGGACCTAGTGGGGGTTGTATTATTATGTGGAAAACTGAGAAATGTTACGCATCTACAAACTATTATATTTACTGTTGAATATAAAACATTAATCCCCCAATAAAGGAAAGAAATTAAAGAGGTAATTATGCCTGCTTGGAAGAGGTTAGAGGGACTGTGAGAGTTTACACTGAACAAGGTAGATAGATATATGCTGGGGAAAGTAATCAGTTCATAAATATAAGTTCTCACCCCCTTGCCCCAATCTAGATTATATTAACTAGTAATCAATTTATTTGCTTATTCTATTTTGAAATTCTTTTACATTAATGCCCATCACTAACCTTCCCTGGGATATGAGAAATTGGAATATACAGTCATATTTCAAGAAAATTTTGTTAAGTCTGGGAAAAAAATGAGCATTTAGGACATCACATCTATACAATCCCATTACTCTTGGTGGATAGTGCCATCGGGCAACATCCTCAAGATAAAAAAAAGGGAGTCTTACTAGCACAAAAGAGACTGAAGTACTGAAAATAGGCCTTACATTCCTGATGTCTCCAAAATCATGAAATATTTTGATCTAGATCTTTCTTGTCAATGCAATACAATATATGCAACTATATTTTCATGAAAAATGAAGTGAATTATTGGAACACACTGGATAATAAGAGAGCAAAGATCAAGTTCGTAGTTTATTATAAAGCTTTTGACATTCACCCCTGACTAAGTGAGTGGTTGTATTTGTTTTCCCACATTATCATCTTTGGCATTAATATCCTCTGGGACATATGCTGGCTATAATTTCAAGATAGTTCCAAGTAATCTTGCCTTTCATCCCAGAAAAGGTTAATTCCACACAAATGTCAAAGTGGGAAGAAGGACGTAGGTGACATATACTAAGAAAAACAAAAAGCCTGTTAGTCTTTTAATCAGAATAATATTACAAATGGTAGTGGGCACATGTGTCAAATAGAATTGGTTTATAATTTCAGTTCCAGGTCTGGTCATCTCAGTAATAAGGAACATTCAAAAATGTGCTGACAGCCTCACAGACTGTGCGATCCTGTGAGAAGCATTAATGAGCCAGACACCACCTAATGGGGCATGGAGGCTAGGGAATGATCAGTGAGAGGCCCTAGAGTAAGTGTGAGCAAGTCCAACCTAAATCGCCTTTCATGAAGTAGAGACTAATTAAATAACTGTAAAGCAGAATGGAAAATGGATTTTAATCACTGTGCATCATTTGAAAAAGAATTCTTTATGAGGTTATCAAACAGAATTGGCAAGATCTGAAATCAGATATGCAGAAACACGCTATGGAATCTACCAAAAAAAGCAGGTCAGTTACTTAGGAAATGACTGTAATGGAAACTTGTATCTTGGGAGAATTAGTACCTAACAACTTTAAGATATGAACAACAATAAGAGAAGTTGGACTGGCAGTCATATTTCAAGAAGATTTTGCTAAGTCTGGAAAAATGAGCATTTAGAACTTAACGTGTGATTTTACGACCAAAGCATAAGGCCACTGAATGTGGAAGAAGAGAAAAACATTTAAGTCATGATTAAATGACTCCAATTGGACTCTAATGACCCCAATTGGAGTCCAATAAGTGAATTAGGAGACAATCTGAGCTGGCAGCATCCTGCTTTGCAGTTCCAAAGACAGAGATAGTATAAGGCAGTTTTCCTAAGGGAATAACTTCTAGAGCTTCACAGTTCAAAAAGGTAATGGCAGCTTTTTAAAGGGGCTGCTCAAATTCCATTTAGAATATTGTGCTCAGCAGCACTTTACCCACTAAAAATAGGCCAGTTGAGTGTTTAGGAAAGTGTGGAGGAGGATGGCAGTGCTCACAGAAGAGGAGGGCCATACAAGGGCAGTCTTTGAGAGCCAAGTATGTTAAGATGTGAAAAGAGGTGATTTAATCAAGGTTGATGAGTATCTGATGGGTTCATACAAAGAAGCTAGGGCAAAACCTATTCGAGTTGTGAGAATAAAGGATGGTACAGATTGTTAATTAAGGCTAATGGAGAGGAGAGGGTTCAGTAGGCAAGACTTCTATCTTTAACAGGGCCATGGGCAAGTGGGGTAAATGAATAGAAGGTAGACTGAAGAAAGCAGAGAATCTATGACATGCCTTGTAAAAGCCTGTGACCAGGACTTCTGAGCCTCTCCTCTCTACTTTCCATCCCCAGTGTCCATTCTTTCAACTTCTCAGCCCCCCTTGTGGAAGGTACTTCTGCCTTAGTGTCTGTCCTGAGGGAGAAGCAGTCCTTGAAGGAAGGGAGGAGTCGTCGCTCATTACAACATGGCAAAGAAGCTGGATGGTGGGAGATTGTGAAACAGATGTGCACTGTAGGGCACAAATACTTTTTTACTTTTCTTTATTAGTGATTTAACAATGGTTTACAAAACTACAAGATTTTAGGGGTATTTTTACATCTATATATACTTGTGTGTAATGCACCATGCCCAGGACACAAGTCCTATGCCACTCCTTTCCCCCGATACTCACCATAGTTTTCACCATCTTTTTTTTTTTTAATTTCTTTATTGGGGAATTAATGTTTTACATTCGACAGTAAATACAATAGTTTGTACATGCATAATATTTCCCAGTTTTCCATATAACAATACAACCCCCACTAGGTCCTCTGTCATCCTTCTTGAATCTGTATTCTCCCCACCCACCCATCCCAGAGTCTTTGGTGCAAGACGCCAATTCCAGTTCAGAGTTTTCACCATCTTTAAGCCATAGTTGGCTTATTGTTTATTCTGTAAATTCCTTGGTTTCAGTAGTCCATGTCTCACATGTAAGCAAAACCATCCAGTAATTATCTTTCCAGTACTTATTTCCTTACTTATTTAACATAATCACTTCCAGTTCCATTCATTTTATTGCAAATGATACCAGCTCAAATATATAAATTTCATTGCCAATAGTGTTATCACTGAGGCCTGGTGCTGGCATTATGAATCCACCACTTCTGGTGGCCATTCCCCTCCCCCCACCACACACACACTTTCTTCCTTCCTTTTCTTTCTTTCTTTCTTTCTTTCTTTCTTTCTTTCTTTCTTTCTTTCTTTCTTTCTCTATTTCTCCTTTTGAGATAGGATGGAGAAAAATTCAAAGGGAAAGGGGCGATAAAGAGGCAGAGAGAAAAACATCTACAAACCTACTTCGCTGCTTATGTAGCTACCTCCCAGTAGATGGGGAGCAGGGACTTGAACACAGCTTCTTGTACTTGGTATTGTGTGTGCTCAACCAGTTGTGCCACCACTTGTCCCCTCTTAAGGAGGTTGTGGAAAGAAAATTATAATAACATTTATTATGACCCCTTAAATTATGATTAGCCAAGAATGAAAAATAACTAGAAAGGAACAAACTATTGTCTGTCCAAAATGGTATATCTCTCAATCACTTTTCTCTTGCATGCATGTGCTTGTACATGTGCTGGGTCACAGATGAGATAGAGAGAGAGAGAGAGAGAGAGAGAGAGGATATGTCTGAGTGTGTGTGTGTCTATTCTCTTCACTAATGGTGTGTACTGGCACTCTGAGGTGAAAGCATAAAATAAGTGGCCAACTTCTAGTCACTCAGGGTCCCAGCTGCTCAGCTGCACTGCTGTCCTATCACAGCCATCAGCCTGGGTACCATAGTGACTGACTATTCAGCTGTCACCATGTGTTCCCAAATGGCTCCAAATGATCACCTTGCAAGACCTGTACTTGCTTTTTGGCCCCTGATGGAAGTAGAGAGAGCACTGAGATGTTTTTGAACACAGAGAGGAACTTGACCTTGAGGTCATGCCTGACTTACAGAAGACAGAGTGACTAAGGGTCAGCCCTTCAAGCACAGGCAGAGATGCCCTTAGATACCAGAGATGGAACTGTGCCCAGACTGAAACCAGAGGTGTTGGTTGTTGGTATGCTTCTAAATTCTGCTTCTAAGACCCCTTCTGTTTCATTGGTTTAATAGCCCCTGCTTAACACTGTATTCTATTTACATAACCACTGTTAACTAAGCACCACCCTGCCTCCAGGGCATTGGTTTAATCCTCACTGTTTTACATGCTTTTTCCTTCTCCCCACCCCCTATCCTACCTACATCCTCTTTGGACCTGACTCTTCTGCATCAGGATATATAAGGACAAGATTGTGATTAGAGAGAGCTTAGATTGCGCTGCGTTCCACATGAATAAAGACTGAACTGCGTACCACTCAGCCATGAGTCCCTGGTCATCTCTCTCTCCCGCCCGTGAAGCTAGCCCGACAATTGGTGGTGCTGCACAGGTCAGAGATACAATTGGAAATTAAATCTTGGCCCAAATCAGCTAAACCATTCATCCTTCTGCCTGGGAAGAGCCCAGATGTTTGGAAAGAGCTTTGCTAGTTAATCTAACAACAGAATTTGCACTGGTGTCTGGCAATACTTCTTGACCCTTGGAAAGAATGTGGCTACAGCTGCTATGTCCATGCTAACACGCACACAGGAGGGTTGGTGAGGTGTGGTTTGCTCTCAGCTTGTTGATTTAAAAGGACTTGCATTTTTTAACTTTGTAATAAATACTGGAGTCATGTCTACAAAGATTTGAGAAAAGTAAGCCCACAATTAAGGAATCTGAGGACTCAGGAGATAGTACAGTGACAATATGCTAGATCTACCTGCCTGAGTCTCTGAAGGGCTAGGTTCAATACCCAAAGCCACTATATGACAGAGCCAGAAGTGCTCTGGTTCCTCCTCTCTCATAAAAATAAATATTTTCTGAAAAAGGAATTTTATATTTTATCAAAATAGTCTTTGTAATTTAAAGCAAAATAAAGATATTCTCATACATTAAAAACTTTAGAAGTTAAATACCCTTCTGGAGGAAAATAAAAATTAATCCAGGATAAAAATAAAAATTAATCCATGATAAAAGTGTGAAGGAAGTTAGTTGTAAAAAAAGAGACCTTTGGATATAAGGATATATATATATCCTAAGGAACCCAACACACCCATCCTAAAAGATATGTGTACACATATGTTATTAGCAGCATAATTTATAATAGCCCAAAACCTGGAAGCAACCCAGGTGTCCAACAAAAGATGAGTGGCTGAGCAAGTTGTAGTATATGTACACAATGGAATACTACTCAGCTATAAAAAATGGTGACTTCACTGTTTTCAGCTGATCTTGGATGGACCTTGAAAAATTCATGTTGAGTGAAATAAGTCAGAAACAGAAGGGTGAACATGGGATGATCTCACTCTCAGGCAGAAGTTGAAAAACAAGATCAGAAGAGAAAACACAAGTAGAACCTGAACTGGAATTGGCATATTGCACTGAAGTAAAAGACTCTAGGGTGGGTGGGTGGAGAGAATACAGGTCCAGAAAGGATGACAGAGGACGTAGTGGGGGTTGCATTGTTATATGGGAAACTGGGAAATGTTATGCATGTATAAACTATTGTATTTACTGTCGAATGTAAAACATTAATTCCCCAATAAAGAAATTAAAACAAACAAACAAAGGGCAACAAAAAGGGAAAATAAATAAATTTAAAAAAGAGAGAGAGAGAGACCTTTATCATGGGCCCCTTGGAATATAACTATATAGACTTCCTAGTTTCTTCCAACATAAAGACCCCAAATCTCATCTACTATATTCTTACCTTTAGGTTCCTGATCATTAAACAATTTATTCTGCTTTATATCTTAATGCTTTTCTACCACCATGTTATAGATGCTACCATAATGGCAACCTGACTTCCCTGGGCAGATGTCCTCACTGTGTGTCCTGGAACCCCACCTCACCAGAGCCCTACCCTTCCCTCTAGGGAAAGATAGAAACAGGCTGGGGATATGGGTTGACCTATGTGCAGCAGAGAAGCAATGACAGAAGCCAGACCTCTCACCTTCTGCACCCCATAAAGATCTTTGGTCCATACTCCCAGAAGGATAAAGACTAGGGACTCTTCCAATGGAGGGGAGGATATATGGAAATCTGGTGGTGGGAACTGTATGGAATTGTAACTCTCTTGTCCCACAATCTTGTCAATTATTATTAAATCACAAATAAGTACATAAGTAAAAATAAATAAATCTCTGAAAAAAATTAAAAAAGAAACCTCTTTAATCTAATAAGAGGCACCTAGAAAAAACATCTATGGCAATGGCACACACTACTGAAAACTTTCCTTTAAGGTTAAGATCACTGGGAGGATGTATAATAACTACAGCCCCAGACTTACAAGCATGAGGTCCTGGATTCCTAACATCACATATGATAGAGTGATGCTCTAGTTCTCTCATACATTAATAAATGAATGAATAAATAAATAAATACTTTTTAGAAGGGCTCGAGCAATGTGCCCAGTTAAACACACACATTACTAACCACAAGGGCCCAGGTTCAAACCCCCCCCCCCAGTGCAAACCCCCACCTGCAGGGGGAAGCTTCAAGAATGATAAAGCAGATCTACAGGTGTCTCTTTCCCTCTTGATCTCCCCCTCCTCTTTCAATTTCTATCTTTCTCTCTAATAAATAAATAAATTAAAAAAAATTTAAAGATAAAAAATGAGACAAGTATTTTTCCTTATAATTTATATCTACCTTTTACTGAAAATCTCAACCAGTGTAGTAAGACAAGCAAAACAACAAAACAAAGACTGGAAAAGAAGACACAAAATTGTTTACTGGACTGCCCCCACTCTCTGAAGGGAGGATGAGCCATTCTACTCTGCCACTTGAGAAAGACTGGTTCTGAAATAATAAGCGTTAACCTAGAATGTTGCCAGTTGTGACTATGGACTGTGAGCTCAGTCTGACAGAGACCTGGAGGTTGTACAGGCTCCTGTGCTAAATATGAATAGATATAGGCACCAGGTTAGATCACTGTGGTAAATTGCATTTATATATTTTCTTCACGTTTGTGAGACACACTCTGACCTAATCTTGCCTCCTAGTTCTACTCTCCACTCTGACACCATTTCCCCAGTCCACCTCCATGTTAGCTATCAAGATAGCAACAGGGCAGGGTTATAGATCAATCCGCCAATGCCCATGTCCAGCAGAAAAGAAATTACAGAAGCCAGAACTCTCACCTTCTGCATCAAAAAGAATTTTGGTCCATACTCACACAGGGGTAAACAATAGTGAAATTTCCAAAGGAGAGGATGGGACACAGAGCTCTGGTGGTGGGAACTGTATGGAATTATACCCCATTAGCTTACACTCTTGTGAAAAAATGTTAAATCAGTAATAAATTTTTTTAAAAAACTGTTTACCCAGGGAGAGACACACCTAGAGTGTGTAGGAAAGACATTAGCAAGCAATCCCACCCTCATACCCTGCAGGTACACTAGAAGAGGACACAGAGGCCAAGATGTCTGCAGCCTACATTTGTATCTCCCCTTCCACCTGGTTAAGGCCATAAAATGTAGATGAGTACAAATGTGTGCACCTGGAGGCAATGGCTAAAGTTAATGGCCTCAGGGTCTGTCTCAGTGTGCCCCAACAAACAGTAAAAGTGGGAGGATTGGGAAACTCAGAGGACTTCTCTTTTTTACTCTTAAGGGTTTGCAGGTGTCTATACTTATATCTTTTTCTTTCCTATCCTTGCTTTGCTTCAAAGTTTTTCTTTCTTTTTTTCTCTTTTTGACTGGAGCACTGTTCAGCTCTGGCTTGTGTTGGGGGGTATTGAACTTGAGACTTTGGAGCCTCAGGCATGAAAGTCTTTTGCATAAACATTATGCTATCTATCCCCACCCCTTGCCTTGCTTCAATAAATGCTTATCTTTCTGAAACTGAGGAGTCTGGTGAATTTTCCATGCAGATATATTTATTTAGGATCCTATCAACAGAATTTAAAAGGGACCTCATGTCCTTTGTCCCGTTCCTTTCTACTCCTCTCACAATTGAAGTGTCTGAATGAGAAAGCTTGGAAAGTTGGCAGAAGGCAGGTTGGGAGTATGGATCGACCTGTCAACGCCCATGTTCAGCGGGGAAGCAATTACAGAAGCCAGACCTTGCACCTTCTGCCTTGTATGACCTTGGGTCCATACTTCCAAAGGGTTAAAGAATAGGAAAACTATCAGGGGAGGGGATGGGATACAGAGTTCTGGCAGTGGGAATTGTGTGGAGTTGTGCCCCTCTTATCCTATGGTTTTGTCAGCATGTCCCTTTTATAAATAAAAAAAAATTAAAAAGAAAGTTGGCAGAATTAAAACCATCCAAAGTTAGTGGATTTCTACAGTCTATACAGCAGCAATCAATAAGAAACGGCATTTACAACAGCAAGAAAAAATTGAGTCATACCAAACAAAAATTGTGCAAATGTTAGGGAGAAAATTACAAACCTTTACTGAAAGATGTTAAAGAACATCTAAATACATTGAAGCTTATATTATGTTGTGATATTGGCTTATTGTCTAAAATGTTAACTGTCAATAACTAACCTAGTTTTAATAGTTTTCCTATCAAGTCAGTGAGATTTGTTGAATAGCTGGCTACCTTTATTATATAACAGCTGAAAGAACAATGGATCATAAACATCCAAAACAGTCTAGGAAGACAAATATTTCATGTTGTAATTTATGAATTACGTTGACTGACAACACAAAGTAAAAATATGTATGCCTAAAAATGGAGTAGGTATATTTAAAATAAGAAACCACCACAAGTTTGTACCCAGAGCATATAAATAATGTAATTTAGTAAAAAAATAAAAGGAACATATGTCATAAACAGGTATGTCACACAAACTCTTACAAATAACTCAATTAAAGAGATACTGAACTGTTAACACATCAGGGAAGGGAAGATTCTAGCCACAGGAAGATTCCTTTTCACACCCAGGGAATGACTGAATGTGTGAAGTCTCACAGAACTGAGGCTTGACAGAGCCCCAGGGGTTCTCAGATTCTGCTGGAGGAAGTTCAATACAACTTCCTCTACACAACTCTGGGTAACATTTCAGCATTACCTCGGGTATGAGTGAGAAATTCTTGAGCATTGAGGCACGTTTACCAGGACCATAGCATTGTTTCTAATGGCACCAAATTGGAACAATGTAAACATTAACTACCAGGAAAATAGTTGGATGCATTGTAACACACATGGCAGGGACAGTAAGTGAACCACAACTCCACACAGCAAGTTGATAAACCTCAAAAACAGTGTTAAACTGTGTTGACTTTCAACCACAGAACCCATTCAAAGGTAGGCACAACAAGTTAATATATTACTTAGGAAACCACATATATGTGGCACACTTTAAAACAAGGTTGGCCTGACATCTGTTTTGGTAAATAAAGTTTTATCAGGACATGGCTGTGTCCATTTGTTTATAAATTATCTACAGCTGCTTTTTGCTCTACAATGGCAGAATTTGCTACCTCTAACAGGGGTTATGTGGCTTGCAAAGAAGGAAATATTTACCCTCTTTTCTCTGCTAGCCAAGTTTGCTGATCACTGCTTTACAGGAAAAGTAGGGAATGATTAACCCGAGCTCCAGGATAATGGATACCTCCAATGACAGAGGCGTGTGTGAACAGAGTGGGGTTTCTCACAGCAGGGGAAATGAATTATTTGTTTATATAGGTAAGTATCACGAACATAGATTTATAGTGCTGTGATTCCTTAAAGTGTGCATACATAGTTTATAGGATTTTTTCCCCTTACATGCACTCTACAGTTTAAACACAATATTTAAGGGGGAAGAGAAAATGATTCTGACTCTGGCAGAATCAGATACACAGGACACAACTTCTGCCTTTTCTACATCTGTTATTGGCTTGGTCAGTAATCATCTTGTGTTGCTAGAGGGAAATTTCTTTCTGGACACTGGACTTTCTGCACTACAATTCCACTCTTCCTAGAGATCTATGATAAAAGAGTATCTTAGAATTTAAAGAGATCACTGAATTATAACTCACTGTTGCCATCCTGGATGTGCAGGATTCCCTTAAAAATATATAGAACAAAACACACACACACACACACACACACACACACACACACACACACACACACACACACACACACACACTGCCCCTTGCCTGAGCAGATGCTGTGAGAAAGAAAAAGGCTGGGGTCACAAATAGCCTCTCTTATAGTTGTGGAGTTTCTACCAGGACCAGGTTCTCCCATATCCTGCTCCCTAAAACAACCTCTCAACTTTCTGACCAACTGCTCTCTTGGCAGCTTCATTCTGAAAATGGTTTGAATATCATCTCACCTGGGTCCTTCCATGGTTTGAAGGCCCTGCTTGAATGCAACTGTGTTCCATGTGGCCATGGGATTCTGTGTGGCTCCATCCATAGTTCATGCTCTTTACCACATGATTTCTACTTCTTGGCCAATACAACTGGTCAGTTATTATTTATAATATTAGAAGTATATTTTTGTCTCTCTAACATCTCTCATGGATTTCTGTCTTGCTTTCTGATGCATCACAAAATGTACTGCTCACAGGGGCTGGGTGGAGGAGCACCCACTAGAGCACACACATGCACAGGGATGGGGGGAGCTTCATGAGCGGGGAAGCTGTTCTGCAGGTGTCTCCCACTCTCTTTCCTTCTCTGTCTCCCCACTTCCCTTCGCAATTTTTCCCTGTCTCTAATAAAAAGAAAACAAGAAAAAGTAAAGAAAAAATCATTGCTGGGAGCAGTAGATTCATCTAGCAGGCACTGAGCTTAAAAACAAGCAAAACAACAACAACAAAAGCACTGATCACTCATAAGATATTATATGCTGCACTTCCCCCTGAATAAAATGCAATGTCCAGCTTACCTGTAGAGATCAGTGATTAGGTTTTCATCATAACGGCCACACAGGTTGTTGAGGGCTTGCTCGTGCTGACCAAACAAACGGATATAGTTGGAGGCAGGAAAGGGCTCCTTTGAAAGGCATGTGATAGCTTCTACCATCTTATACTTGTTAATATGTATTCGGAAGTAATTGCCCTCTTTCACGTCACCTGTTACTATTTCCAAACCCTGCAAGGGTGAGAGATGGATTAGAAGAACATTCAGAAATATTTCTAGATTTTGAGAACTTTATCTTAGTAATTTATTTCAAATATCATAAATAGGCTCTATCTTATCACTTGTTGCAAATAACAGTAATGGATATTGACTGAATTGAAAACAAGGTACCAGTGTGTCAGAAACCACATACTTGGATTTAATGACTAAATGTTTCTTAGGACATTTAGACTGCATTGTTTTGCGTTTCTAAATTAGTTGCTAGGTTACAACCAATTCTCCATTATTAAGTATCTCACATAGCTATTACACAAACTGGGCTTATTCTCTTATGTGAAGTGTTTCAAGACTATAAGTTTTCTTAGTTTTTTTATAGCACTGCTTTGAGAAAAGCCTAATTAAAAGTGACTGGAAAGAACTGCAGTTTTGTTTTTGTTTTTAAATTGAGATTTGGCTGGGAAATACAGCATATGCCTTTAGTGTATATGGCTCCTAGGTTCCATCCTCAGTATCACATAAAAAAATGAAAAAGAACTGCAGTCATTTTTAAGTTTACCTAAACAAAAGAAATAAGGGAAAGGTGAGTCCTAAACAAATAAGAGAAAGGTGAGGCCCTGGTGTCAAAGCTTTTTTTTCTTATTTTGAGTGGGTGGATGGGTGGGGGTTGGCAGTCCCAGCTGTTTGGTAGCATCTGGTCCCAGCAAAGTTTATGGGGATTGCATATTCTTAAGGCTACTTTCTATTGTGCAAATTGTCAAAGGTGTGAATCTGTAACTTTATTACCTCTTAGAAATAGGACTAACAGTGCCACGTGAACCCACAGTGGCAGTTCTGTTCCATATCATGATTACATTTTCTATTCCAGTCCCTAATCTACTCCTGTTCTAACCAGAGTTATATTCTTTTATGGGCTCAGGAAGTTATATTGGAACCCACAGTGGACAAACATGTGTTGTGTTGGTGACGGCTGGGCCTGCACTTTGCCCTTAGATTCTAATGTAGTGCACAGTAACTCTCAATAAATCTTTGCTAAGTGCATACAGATTTAAGCTTTTACTCTCAACTTGAATATGGCCTTTAGAGATCCAAGGCAAGTTGGATATACTTATCTCAGACATTTACTCAGTCCTAGAGACATCCTCTGGGAACTGTGTCTAAACAAGGACTCATGTTTTAACTAAATTTTGAAACCAATTGAAGCAACTGGTGAGTGTTTGGGCATTGTATGGAAAAGCTCTGAGGAGAAGTCACCCAAATAGTAAAGGCAGAAGGTGAATTCCAGGTAAATCCTGGGTCACTTCCAAGTATGTGTGAATAATTGGGTATTTGGGGGAAGAGAACAAATACATGAGGTGGGACCCTGCCACTCAAGGAAGACTGGTCCTGATATGAGTGCAGCCTAGAATGTTCCTAGCTCTGGCTATAAACTGAGAGCTCAGCATGACAGGGACTCAGGTTGCGCAGTCTCCTATGCTAACTATAAATAAATTTGGTACCTGTGTCAGGTGGAAGGGGTAAACAGTTAATTTTATTCATAGATTTTCATCAGGATTGGGAGCTATTCTATACCTTAATTTAACTTTCTAGCTCTTACCTCAACTCTGACTCCATCTTCTCAAACTCAAGCAAAAACTATGATATTTATAGACCCCTAGAAACATATCTAAAATAGACTTCCACACTTCCTTCCGTAATATCCCTATTCTCATTTACTCTATTCCTACTTTTTTTGGTTTCAGTTCATTAATCATTTTTGTCCTGCTTTGTATCTTACCAACTTTCAGCCACCAAGTCAGGATCCTGACTTCCCTGGGAAGACAACCTCACCAATGTGTCCTGGAACCTCACCTCTCCACAGCCCTACCCAACTACGTAAAGATAGAAATAGGTTGGGGTATGGATCAATCTGCCAATGCCCATTCCAAGTGGAGAAGCAATTACAGAAACCAGAACTACCTTGCACCCCCTAAAAGAAATTTGATCTATACTCCCAGTGGGAGAGAAATGAAAAGGGGTAGATAACCAGAGTGCTCTGAACTCCACTCCACCAGGACCCAGGTAGAGAAGAGGAAAAGGAGAGGATGTTTGGATGTAGTAATAGGTTTATGTGTGATTTGGAAAGGAAATGAAGATGAGACCATAGGAAAAAGAAAAGGACAAATATATACAAATACAGACAGATAGTTTAGAAATACCAGTTAACCCATATCAGCAACCTTAGGAGAACTGCTGTAGTAGAAGGAATGGGGATACAGAACTCTGGTGGTGAGAACAGTGCTATCTTGTAATTTTTAAAATCAATATTAAATCACTAATAAAATTAAAATGAAAAAATAAATAAATGGGGTGGGAGTGGGGTGGGGGAAGATAGCATGTCACAGATAAAAACCTGCCTCTAGAGAAATGTATTTTGAAAAAAAAAAACACTTAAAGGTAATGGATTACTAACAAAAGAACAGTGTATCCACAAAACTGCATGTAATACATACAGTGCAAATTACGTTATGTTTCATAGCAGGGAAATATATTCATAGTACATTTTATACTATAGAAGTATATTATAAAATTTGTACTGGTAGGGCCAGGGAGATAGTAGAGCAGTTTACACAACAGACTTTCATGCTGGAGACACAGAGGTCTCAAGCTCAACCCCTGGAACCACTATAAACCAGAATTGAACAGCACTATGGTACTTTATAGTTGGCACAATATCATTCTATTTTGATAGAAATATACAGTATCATTCTATTTTTTGTGGCAATAATTAGAAATATATTAACAGGTTATTTTCTGTGGTTGACAATATGGGTCATTTTTATTGTTTTTCAGTTTGTTTAAGTACCTGAAAGTTCTGTTTTTTTAAATAACTGTCAATTCTAAAAATAAAAGATATTTTTAAATTTTTAACTGTGCTGTATCAAGAAAATAAGAGGGCTTTATTTTTTTACTTTGGCAAGTATATATATATATATATATATATATATATATATATATATATATATTAGATGAGATAGAGAGAACAAGGTATCACTCAGCTCAATGTCAGAGCCTCAGCCTCTACCACAGAGATATCTCCCCAGGCCAGGAATCAGACCTTTGATGAAAAAATTGAGAAAAAGAGAAATAAAACAATGATAAAGGAGCAAGGGATTGGAGAAGCCACTTATCACTGGCTGACTGGCATCTTTATAGCTCATTTGCTTACCTTTGCTCTTGCCAGAAGCATTTCTATAGTGGTGAATTTCTTTATTTAGGTGTGTTACTTCACAGCGTCACAGAATAATGTTTAATGTCAGCTTTACTTTTTGGCCCTTCCATAGTGCAAGCCATTTCTGAGTAATATATGTTGGTCTATGAGTACAGAGAATGTACCCATCATGCACATTCCCAAAATTAAATACAAGACTTTAAAGACCATTTGAGTTTGGCATCTGAAACTTTACTTAGCTCCTGACCCCAAAGGGGGTAAGCCCTTCATAATTGTGATGCTTTGATGGGAAAGTTCATTGAGTGGTAAATGACAGTCAACCCCCTTACTTTGATGGTGGGTAGGGGTTCAGCAGTAGAGGGGGCACTCGCCTAGTTTTATCTGCCAGGTTTTCCTTTGAACACCAGAGAAAACTCAGAAATTCCATGGGTCTTGGTCTCCCTCTCAAAGTTTCTTTATTCTGTGTGTTAAAGAGTCTAGATATCAAAGAAGCACAGTGCATCATCATCAGTCCAAGTGACTGTCAAAATCTGGATTCTGAAGAGTTTCACATCTACCTCAAATTTTGCTCACAAGATTCCTGTGTTTAGTGAAGCTGATTTGGACTAGGATTTTCTTTTCAAGACTTAGACCACAGTGACATCATTGATCATGTTTTATAAGTCCTGACTGAGCCCTGGAAGGCTTCTCACTGAGTATAAGTGTTATGAGCCCTATAATGGCAACATGTTCCTGGAGGTCAGGTAGCTTCAGCATCACATTCGATGACTGGCATGGATCTTTTATTTTTAATTTAAGGATTAAACTACAACTTTTAAGTCCTCTCTGTATGTTTTAGCACATCACAGTTATGAGGGCCTAAAAAAATACAAAAAAAACCCAGCCACAATGGCTAAAAGGAAATGACCAAGATATGAAATGATAATTCACCTTAACTTTGGAAGTAAAGGTTTCCATTTTAATGAGATTTGGCACTCCAAGAGAATAAATGAGTGATGGGAGTACCTTGGAATTTGGAATGAGAGCAGTGAAATATTTCATATTAATATTAAGGATAATTTACTTACAGATGGGTTCTCAAACACAAATTATTCTTAGAGAGCTAGGCAGACCTACCTAAAATTTTTGTCTTCCCTATTCTGAACTCCTCAGAAGTCCACAATTCTTTCCACCTATCCTTACAGAAAATTCTCCCACTAAACAGTGATTTAAGCCAGTTTCCAAGCACTGCCATTCCCTAGAGGATTCTGGAATAATGATGATTATTGCACACATTTTCTAATTCTTTCTAGATCGAATTTAAGACTTTTACAGAAGATCTGTTTGAGAGATGTATTTCCTCTTCCTTTGAACAGAAGTATACTTTCAATTTCGTTTATGATTATGACAAAGGTTGGGACAAGGCTCTGGAATTCATGCCAAATGAAAGACACAGGATTAATATGACTTAGCATGCAAGAAATCAAGTTCTCAGCTCTCAGGATGAATATACAATTTGAAATTTAATGGTATCCAAGGCAGAATTTGTTATGACAAATTTCTTTATTCCGTCATGAGTAAGCCAACAAAGCATGTGTACTGGAATCTGAAAATTAGTTTATTATGTAGACAACTTGGGGTTCCCTTTCTTCCTTTTGTCAGGTTACTGTTTAGAGTCATTGAATTACTAAAGTATTTTCTTACTTAAAAATTCTAATTAGTCAGTGCTATAAAAGTGTAATAAAAAGTGTAATATGAATAATATGTATGATGTTTATTGTAGGACTAGTAATTTAGCTTCTCTACTGAAATATTATTTAATGGGCTCTATTCTTGATCAATTGGCTATAATTTGGTGACTTCCTGACTATTTTGGCAACCATTTTACTTAATCAAATTAATTCCAACTCCAAAAGATTGCCATGGAACCATACTACAATTTTTTTCCCTGGAGAATAAAATGGGGGGAAATCTGTTTGGATCTTTGGCACTAATTAAAAAGGAGGCCCACCTGGCAAAATGGCTAATAAAAGGCAGGGGTTTTATTCAAATACTGTCACAGTACTAGCCAAAAACTCTATTTAAGTAGCATTCTTATTAAAAATCTCATTCTCTAAAAATCCCTGTTGGCTTCTCCTTTGACTTTATTCAAAAGGGAGTAAGTGGTTCATAAACAAATGACACAACATATATGAAATCAGAGTGTCCTTGAAGAATCTGTTTCTGCTTGAAATAAAGTAATATTTTCTAGTTCTTGACCATATTCAACTTCACTCATTTACCTCCAATGACTAATATGCTCACCTTCTGTAAAGAGGATTTAGAGAGGGGGCCAGAAAGTGGTACACCTGGTTTAGTACACATGATACAGTGCATAAGAACCCAGGTTTGAGCCTCCATCCCCACCTGCAGAGGGGAAGCTTTGCAAGTGGTGAAGCAGCACTGCAAGTATTTCTCTTTCTCTCTCCCTATCTCCCCCTTCCCTCTTGATTTCTGGCTGTGTCTATCCAATATATAAATAAAGATAATAAAAAAATTAAAAAATACATAGAGAGACAGAGGGAGAAGAAGGATATGTATATCTATATATAATGAGAGGGAGAAATGTATCACAGCACTTAAGTTTCCTTCAATGCAAAGAGATCAGGTCTTGAACCTCGGTCATACACATGGCAACACAGCGCACTGTTCAAGTGGGCTATTTCACTGGCTCAGGCAACTTCTACTATCTAATGTTTATCTAAACATCTAGATAAACTGGATTTCATCCTGTTTATCCAAAGCCCCAATTCATGGGTGGCAGATTATATTTTCCAAAGAAGCCCACAGCAATATTTCCCATCTCATATCCTGTTCTACAGTGTGACTTTGATACTGATTTCACTGAGAAATGAATTCTATGGACCCCAATCTGAATCCTGGTGGGCTACGCAGCTCTAACAGATGGTGTAAGGGGAGTGCTGGTATGTGACTTTCTGGTCTGTTTATAAAAGGAAATACAGCTTCCAATGTGTTGGTGAAAGCAATTGCATTTGGAGCCCCTAATTATCACGTAAGCATCTGATTATACTGAGGCTACTATGCTGTGAGGAAGCCCAGGTGACATGGACAGTTCAGATGTAATGTCCTTGTCAGCTCTCCATGTGTTTGAGTCATGCTGGCTTGGTGAGGAATAAACCTTCAGAGCATCCAAACCACTGAGTCAGCTCAAGTCTTCCAAACCGAGGCTCTAGACATTATGGGGCAGAAACAAACTGTCCCCACTGTGTCTAACTAAATTCCTAGCCCACAGAATCTGTCAGCAGAATTAAATGGTTGCCTCATGCAGCTAAGTTTTGTTACACAGCAATGGAACTGGAACACAATTCACTACATTTATATTGGACCATACATAAAAGGACTCACCTAGGAGCATCAGTGGAGATTCAAGAGAAAGGAATTTTAAACACAGAGCATCTGCACTTCCTTTGGAAGAACCATTGTTCATTATTTATCTGTAACTATGATTAATAATAACCGTCATCCTGATAGGTCACATTTAAGTTGAATAACTTGTAAAGCTCATGGGAAGCAAATGGAATTGCTGGGCCTCTTGACTTCATGAATGGATGAATGGGGAAGTATGAAGGGCCAACAATATGTCTTTTTGAGTCTGACCCACTTAGGACTTTTCCAGCAGTTTTACCATACATATTGTTGGTCAGAACATGTCTGACCCTGGGAAACGTGTTTCCTTTATTGGTCATATCCTAAACCTTCACCAATATTCAGAGAAGTTTTAAGGCAATTTCCACTTTCTTTGTTTGTTCAGAGACAGAGAGTCAGTGAAAGAGACCACAGCACTGACACCTCATTCAATGTAGTGTGAACCTGGGCTACACACATGGCAGACTACCCAAGTGAGTTATTTCACTGGGCCAGGTAACTTCCATTGTTTAAATAACTGAAATGCAAATGTGAAAGACAAAAAGGAGCCTTCCCTTCTCTCAGGTGATACAAACACCAGCTTAGTATTAGAGAATCTTATTTTGAAGATTCTTTCAGTTGATTAAATTACTATTTTTCCAGATAAAGACAGAACAAAAGAGAGGAGGATGGGGGAGAGGGAGAGGGAGAGGGAGAGGGAGAGGGAGAGGGAGAGGGAGAGGGAGAGGGAGAGGGAGAGGGAGAGGGAGAGGGAGAGAGCGACTGGCCACAGCATCAAAGCTTCTTGTAGTGTGGTGGGGTTGGGCCTGAATCTGTATTGCTCAAAAGGCAAAGCAGCACACTGTGCAAGTGAGACCTTTCATTGGTCCTTCCAATTAACCAACCAGGTGTGTCCTTTCAGGTTCCCAAGGGACATGGCACAAACTACAGCTTCTACTTCTTTTGATTGGTCCTTCTGGTGTAACTCAGGAAGGACAGAGAGAGGGGAGTATATTCAGACATTTCAGACCCTAAGAAATTTAGTTGCTATACTGTCGCAAGGTGGTTGTTTTAATCACCTACTGATGATTACCAGGTTACCTCATGATTACCTGATGATTATCAGGTTACCTCAAAGGTTTAATGTTCTCCGATAAGAAAGTACATGAATAGATTAATTGTGAGATGGGGCTGGACAGTGCCACACCCACCATGCATGAGGACCCAGGCTCAAATCTCTGGTCTCCTCCTGCATGGAATGAAGCTTTAAAAGTGGTGGAGCCGTACTGCAGGCCTCCCCCTACCCCAACTCCTTCCTTTTTCTTTTGGTCTCTATTGAAAAGTAAGAAAGGAAAAAAGGAAATATAAATGTCTTCCATGATGTGGACTTAGAAGCCAGACACTCATTTCTACAGTATCCTGCTGCTACATAGGTCAGTCATATTTAGTGTGGGAGAAGATCATACAAGAGCAGGATGCAAAGGGGCAAGAGTCACTGGGGCCCACCTTGGGGACTGGTTACATGAATAATAATAATAAATTACACGAAAGACTAAATAAAAACCACACACACCATTAACAAGGCATTATCTACAGAAGTAAAATGAAATTTAGAAATAATACTTACAAAATCAGACTGGGCCATATGTACCTCTAAGGGTGTAGGAATAGCAGGCTTGGAAATCTGCAGATAATGGTAAGAGCCAGGAAGGATGCCTCCTAGAAGAAATGGCAAGTTTCCCACATTTGAAAGGAGTCATTAATGAGGTGGCTAAGGGTACTTTTATTTGTACCACAGGACAAACAGTAATGCCTATAGTGGTAAAAGCTATGCAAACTTTGCTTAAAATACTGCAAGGTACTCCCTGGATAGTTGGGTTGATAGAATAAAATCAGTGTAGATGTGCCAGTATACTCCCCAAATATAGACACTGGTGTAGCAAGGAGATGTGCCAAGCTGACACTGTATGTCTTGTGATTTCCCAATCTGGCACCAGGCACTATAACCCATGATTGCCAAAGCCAGATCAAGACCTTTAGAAACTTCAAATTTGTGATAGTGTTCCCATTCCCATCACTTCCCTTTTAGGTAATCAAAATATTCAAAGAGTAAATGTTACAAGCAGAATTTACAAAGTTCTTCTCCATCTCTCTCTCCCTCCCTCTTGGTAGCAGAGTTATCACTGGGGCCTGGTGTCTACATGGTTCCACTATTCCAGTGGCCATATTTTGATAGAGGGTGAGAGACAGAGAAATAAAGAGGTGGATACAGAGACACAGAGAGAAGGACATACACCTGTAGCACTGCTCTATCACTTGTGAACCCAGGTCCTCATGCGTATCACTTGAGTGGTCTACTGGATGTGCTGCTATCTGGACCTTGGACAAAGTTCTTGTTCAACATTTTAGAAAACTATCAGTATCAAATTCTTACTATCTATTTTGTCTCAAAAGTCCAAGTTTAATTCAGCTCTGTCTCTGACATCATGTCTTCTATTCTTTTCCCACATCCACTTTTCCTGAAGTCCCACCTAGAGTGAAAAACAGAGAAGGACTTCTATAGCCTATTTAGTTAGGTAGAAAAAGACAAGGACTGGAATGTCTTTAGTCTGATGTTCTGTTTTCTGGATTAGGACTTTAGGGGGCTATAAAGCTTTGGGGACTGCTTTGTCAGTCTTAAAGTGAACTGCAATATTGTGAATATGTGCATTTCTCTGGCAGAAGGTCCACAGTATTCAAAAATATCTCTTGGGCTGGGAAATGGTGTATCTGGTTTAGTACACATATTACAGTGTATTAGGATCCAGATTCAAGACCTCAGCCCTCCCCCCTGCAGGAGGGAAACTTCACAAGTGGTAAAACAGTGCTACAGGTATTTCTCTCCCTATCTCCTACTCCCCTCTCAATTTCTCTCTATATCTATCCTAAATAAAAATGTTTTTCAAAGGCATATGTCATCTCTAAAACAAAGAAGTTATGTTACTTATATAATCACCTCTTTAGGAACCTACAAAACCTAGGGAATTAAAGAGGCCTATTTTATTGTTGCAAATAGTTTAACTTATCCATTCAGATAGCAGGAATGTTTTTGAAGGGTCTCCCTATTGTTGAATAGTGAAAATGAGAACTTGGGGCATAGTGTCAATGATCAGCTATGAGTGACCTCTGAGAAAGTTACTGATCATTCCCTTGTCTCAGTTTCTCTGTCTATAAAATGGGGGCCACAGTCAGAAAGTGGTCCATAATAAATGCTCATAATGCAAATGTCAGTACTAGTAATAATGTCAAATTCCTATGGGACAGAGGAGCCTTCTTACCAAGAACCATGGAGGGTTGGCCTGAGAGCTGACTCAGAATCAACCAGTAACTTTAGCAGAAGGTAGCCTACCACACACCTTGGATCTTGGCTCCCTTGTACATGGGGATAAGTCGGTCAAGATCAGCAGGAGGCTCTGTCACAGGCTCAAGGGTTGGGTCAAAGAGGTTGAGCATAGCTGCTGCCATCTGAAAACCAACTTCTTTGGAATTGAAGTTGCTGTGAGTCCATTCATTTGCATAATATCGATTGGAGAATTTAGTGAGGGGGCCAGCAGCTCTAATAGCTATGTCATTGGTGTGGAAATTGGTGTCAATCACAAGTCGGCCATCATAGACAAGACATGCATCATTGAATGCTTTAAATGTTTCATAATCCACATTCTTCTCAAAGAAACTGAAAAACACCTATAAAGTGAACAATCACATCATTACTCAGCTGTTGCTCTTCATTTCACCTTCACAACAGTGTGAATAGGCCCTGGGTCTTTTATTATTTGGGGCACACACAAGAAAAGCTAATAAAAATGTGTAATAGCAGGAGGAAGTTGCCAGTCAATTTGGACATCCTGTTTACAGTATGAAATACTTAGTGCAAGAGTAAATATGAAGGGAGTCAGGCAGTAGCGCAGCGGGTTAAGCGCAGGTGGCACAAAGCACAAGGACTAGCTTAAGAATCCGGGTTTGAGCCCCTGGCTCCCCACCTGCAGGGGAGTCGCTTCATGAGGGGTGAAGCAGGTCTGCAGGTGTGTATCTTTCTCTCCCCTTCTCTATCTTCCCTTCCTCTCTCCATTTCTCTCTATCCTATCCAACAACGAGATGACAACAATAATAACTACAACAATAAAACAACAAGGGCAACAAAAGGGAATAAATAAAAAGGGTAAATTTGAAGAAATTTACATTTATGGAGACGCTACTTCCCCTCTTTTTCCTAGATTAAGAAAATTATTTGTAAAATAAAAAATATCAACAAGACCATAGGATACAAGGAGTATAATTCCACACAAGACCTACCACCAGAGTTCCATAAACCATCCACTCTCTTGAAAGTTTTCCTATTCTTTATCCCTCTGGGAGTATGGACCCAGGATCATTATGTGGTGCAGAAGGTGGAAGGTTTGGCTTCTGTAATTGCTTCTCTGCTAGCTCTAGCTCCTTCCATCTACCTCTCCCTGTATCTAGCAGTTAGATCTCTCTAGATTTCTCCTTGAAATAACCTCAACCAGTCCTAAATTTTCATATTGCCTCATTCCTCACTTTTTACATAGAAAGCATATTCCTGAAAGATGCCCCAAAGATGATGCTCTCATTATCTTCAACAGCTTCACCACTCCCTGATGAGGGCTCCTGCTCTACTGCTTCCTGCCCTGATGTGGCAAGCCAGTCATTTACTAAATACTCAGAGGGCACCCACCATATGCCAGCCACCTTGCTAGTGACAGGGATCACACATTTTTCTGCATCCACAGTAGAAGCGACCTATTTGCCCTTCTATTCTCTGCCCACATTTCATGCCCTGGTTAATATCTTCTTCCCTATTGATGTTACCATTAATAATACATTAATGCAATTGAAGTTAGTTGTTTTTAAGTCCTTGGTTGTTGAAACAATTAAAATATATTATTTACCTAAGTATAGTTTGCCTCTTTATTAAAGCAGACCATAGAATGGATACATGGTAAAGGCTTTCATCATGAGGGTGGCCATCTCTCTGCTTCCTTCACATGCCTGCTTGGCCCATCCTGTCCAGAAATCAGCTGTTCTAAGTCAGAGGAAGTCCCCTCCCACCTCCATGCATAATATGCATGAATGATGAATGACCCGTGATAGCCATTAGTCACAACTGGCTGCATAAATTTAAATATAATAAAGATTTTATGAAAATAATAATTCATCATCTAGTTGTAGTATCCTACTCCAGTGTACAAAAGCTGTAGGGCACCATTTGCTGCCATACAGAATAATGCAAATATAAACCATTTCCAGCATGGCATAGAGTTTCATTTATTGGACACTACTGATCCATAACCTCTATGATGGACTTTGTTTTTTGCCCAGGTTGTCAACTAGATCTTAGGGTTTTTGTTGTCATTTCGTTTTTCCACTTTATTGGGGGAGAGTTAATGGTTTACATTATAGCTGTTGACACTTAAATACAATCTCTCATCTCTTCAGTCTAGGTCCTTTTTCCATCCTCATGCCCCAAGGCATCAGTACCCCTCTGTTCCATTTCTTCCCCCTTTTCCCTAGAATCATTTGCTTTGGTGCAATAAATATATCACACACAATCCAAATTTCATCTTATGTTTTCCCTTACTGACTTTGCTTCTTAGTTTCCACCTATAGGTGAGATCATCCAATATTCATCATTCCATTTCTGGCTTATCTTACTCAACATGATACCTTTGAGGTTCATCCAAGATATGGGCCTTTGCTTTAAATTATTTTTATTTTATAACAGAATTAAGGCCAGGGAGAGAGCACAGTGATTATGCAACAGGCTCATGCCTCAAGTTCCAAGGCCTCAGGTTTAATCACTAGCACCACCATAAGCCAGAGCTGAAAAGAGACCTGGTTAATTTTTTTCTTTTATTCTGATCTTAAAATAGACTCAGCAGTCATAGGAAAATATATTCCTCTTAGTCTCTCTCAAACTGTATCTTTAGTCCTTAACAAAGGTCAGGAGTTCTTTCTGTATTCCCCACAAGAGATTTTCCATCTATCTTCGTCTTTTCCAAATCCAGTTTACTTTTTATTAAGCATACTATTAAATATACTCAGCAATGGATAATATAAACAGAAAACAACACCTCAAATCAGTGACTATGTATTGATTACCTACCATCTTTCAGACCCTGAGTCCCTAGAGGGTGAAGGAATGCCAGAGGTGGTGAGTGAAGTTCTCAAGCATCTACTTACAGAGCATTGAATTCTGAAAGGCTTGGTGGGAGTGGTAAAGCTGGCACAGTGAATAGGGTCTGGGTCCAGGCCATCGTTCCACTGAGCCAAGATAGCATCCTTGTAAATGTTGACCCGAGCTGCTCCAAGGGCATCCGCCACTGCATTTTCCACTGAGTAGTTGTTGAAGCAGGTGTAAGTGAAGGTGGATGGTGGCAGCACCAAGTAGATGTGGGAGCCTAGCACCCCAATGTGCAAAAGTGTCTCCACTGTGGTATAGGCATCAATTGTATTCCCATAGATAATGACATTTCCTGGAAAAAAGGGAGAAATACTAAGATATACAGTTAAGAGAGAGAGAGAGAGAGCGAGAGAGAAAGAGAAAACAGCCTTATTAGTCAAATGCTAATAATACTGAATTGCTCCCTATAGCCCTCTCATTTTTTTCAGCTGCAGGAAGCCAGTGATGTTACCTAGCAACAGGCACCAAGATAATTTAGTGAAGAATTGGCACAAAACATCCCACAAAGTAGTCAAGTACTTTTAACACAGAAGTAGGACATTGATTTATGTCCCTATAATTTGAAAGTTGAAATTATGCTAAATGAAACTGTCTAGAATAAAGCCTTTTATCTTGTTTTTGTCCCTTATTAGCTACACTTATTAAGGGAAAAATTACTAAAGTTTGCAATATATACAAAGTCCTCCTGAGTGATAAAAGAATAGTGGTAAGAAATATTCACGTGCATGATAATATGGATATTTTAGTTTTTAATGTTAAACTGAATTTATTTCTAGGAGTTATTTTCCATTTTGTTTTTGAGAACAAAAGACTAGTACATTCTGCTTTCTTATACAGACAATTATATACAGATTCATTAGTCTGAGTTTTAGAATTTAAAAATAGTTCCAAACTAATGGGACCATGGCATGTTCTTTTGGAAAGTCAAATAGAAATCACAGCACAGTCTTGAAAGATTTCACCTGTATAAAACCATCATGATGGTAACAGACCATACTGTTTATTTTTATGTTTTTCATTATTCCTGTCTTCATATTACCGAAGTAATTTTATATGTTATTATACTAATCCCAGCAGTGTTTAATTGACTTAACACTGGCTTACAATATTATAAAACTTAAGAGGCAGCTTCACATTTATCTACATGTGTAAAATTCACCACACCCACTGTAAAACTTTCAGTGTCATTAAACTAGAGATTACCCATTCATTCCCTTTATATCCTTATCAATAACCACCATAGTTTTCAGAGTCTGAGTTAGTTTGGTCATTACTTTTAGCAAGTATGTTTTAGATAGTGAAACCATCCAGTAATTGCCTTTCATTTCCTTACTTATTTCACCTATCCTAAGTGGCACAATGCTATCTTTTTTAGATGCTAGTAGTATTCCATTGGGTATATATCTCATGATTTCTTTATCCATTGTTAGTGTGGTGGATTCCGCATTTTGACTATTGAGTTGTATTGCTATAACTTTTATCATTTTTAAGATTGACAATACCACTAAATGAGTGAAGTGCTTTATGTGGTATTTATACTGAACTGGGATTTTCATATACACAGAAGAAATTGCTGTAGATCTGCTTTTCTGGCAAGATGTAAAATTTTATAACAAAATGATAAATTTATTATATTTATTTTTCTTTTTCCTGTTTATGAAATGCCACTTTTATAAGGCAAAATAGATGGCAAGTATATATATTTCTTCAGTTCAGTTGAATAGAATATATAAAACAGATTTCAATCAAAAATTGAAAGAACTAATTACTTAGCAAAACACAAATGGAATAAATTTCAGATTGCTTCTTTGGCAGTAACTAGCATCTAGAAAGTTCTGGGAAGGGGGCATCGAGTTAAGTGCACATAGTACTATGCACAAGGACCTGGGTTCAAGCCCCTGATCCCCACCTACAGTGGGGAAGCTTCACAAATGGTGAAGCAGGTCTGCAGGTGTCATTCTCTCTCCCTCTCTATTTTCCCCTTCCCTCTCAACTTCTGTCTATTGAGTAAAATGGGGGGAGGAAGGAATGGCCACCAGGAACAGTGGATTTGTAGTGCCAGCACCAAGCTCCAGCAATAACCCTAGGGGCAAAAAAAAAAAAAAAAGAGTAAGTTCTGGGAGAATGTTCTAGAAACTTCTATTGCTCAAATATGAAATGCCAAGAAAGCCTGTCTTTACTAGGATGCTCCAGTTTTCTGAATATGATTCCTTCTCTATTCAGATGCTCTGATGCAGCATTCCTGGGTGAGCAGCATTTTCCTTGCCTGAAAGAATCAACCTTTTGCTTAAATTATTAAGGCTCCCACCTGCTGTGAAACATGAATCCTGACTGTTAGGCACAACAAAGAATCTATCTGGAAGGTTAAAAATTCAACCTAAAACTGTCAATGGATTGAGAGCTTCTCCCTATTTAAAATATACACGCCAAAATCATGTCCATTTTGGTGAAGCGTAGTTGAGTGTTAAGACACCACGTAACTCAGTTCACTATTTCCCCCAGTTTTCTCTGTGTTAATTGGTTTTTAGTAACTATACTTTTGAGTTATGCTTTTTCATTACAGGCTCAGGGACATCCAGACAATGCAGTGGGTACTGCTGTCTCATAAGAATTGTTTCAAGATTGTTGGCAGTTGAAGAGGATGAGAATTCTCAAAAGGTAGTACATTTTCATAAAATCTCTAATATTTGAATTAGGCATAGACTTGTGCATAGTCCGATTCTAAATAGTTCTTTGTATCATTCAGTTAAATTTGAAACAACTTCTTCCCTCAACTTTGGTTATCTGACAGCTATTGCCATGGTGAAGCTGTATAGCAAACCACCCCCAAATTCACCGTCAAATAACACTTAGTTTTGTAGGTCAACTGGCATATCTGTGGGCCAGTTGATGTTAGCTGTTGATCTTACTCTAAAAGCAGGGTTAGCTCTGTATCATGTATCTCTCATTTGCGTTGGACTGACAAATACCTTCTTCTAGCGTTTGCCCTTCTTCCGTAGCCAGTCAACAGCGTCAGGTTGAGCCTGATGTAAAGTTTCGAGACCTCCTTTGAATCTGGAGAGGTGGCAGTCATTGACTATGTGGGTCATAGTCTGTCTGTAGCCGCAGGGGCAGTTTGGGTCGTCTCTGGCTCCCCAGCGATGGAACATAGCGGCGCACCGGCCATGGCCTGTTTGATAGCGATTGAGGAGGGCCCAATCATAACGTGCTAGGTCAAAGCCGGGTTGAGCTTGCAGGGGTCTGTGATGAGGTGTTTGTTCTTTACCTCAGCTGACTGCCAACTCTGTTTCCAAGAGTCTGGAACAGAGAAGTTCAGTGTAGGCGTAGGGGACCAGATTGGATGACGAGATGTCAAGCGTTGGACAGGGTGGGCAAAGATATCCACGTATATTGGCAGGTCCGGTCGAGTGTATACGTGGGAAATGAACTTAGATGATGCCGCATCCCGATGAATATCTGGCGGGGTGATGTTGCTAAGAACTGGCAGCCATGGAACCAGGGTGGAACGGATGGTTCCAGAAATTATCCTCATGGAGGAATATAATTTGGAATCGACCAAGTGGACATGGGGGCTATGGAACCATACTGGGGCACAGTATTCTGCAGTGGAATAGACAAATACCTGAGACATGGTCTCATTGTGAAGAAATGCAGCACAGGAGGGCAAACACAACAGCTCAAGGACTTTTCTTGCTTCTCTTTAGATTACGCCTGTTAGCATTCCATTGACCAAAACCAATTACATGACCATGACTATGATCAAAAGAGTAACAAGTCCATTCTGCTCATAATAGGAGCAGGAGGGATGTGGATATTTGCTAACAATAGTCTAAACTAGTGTTTCTTGGAACCTCACCTCCCCAGAGACCTATCCCACTAGGGAAAGATAGAAACAGGCTAGGGATATAGATCAACATGCCAAGTAGTTGTTACCATGATTCTATCTTGACTTCTCTGGGCAGATGACCTCACCAATGTTTGCTGGAACCTTACCTCTCCAGAGCCCTACCCCACTAGGGAAAGATAGAAACAGGCTAGGGGTATAGGTCAACCTGTCAATGCCCATGTCCAGCAGAAAAGCAATTACAGAAGCCTAAACTCCTAACTTCTACACTCCAAAAACAATTTGGATCCATACTCCCAATGGGGGAGAAGAGATAGGAGGAAGATAAGAGGGCTCTGAACTCTAGCTCCATCAGGACCTGGTGAGAGAGGAGGAGGAAAGAGGGAGGGACATTTGGATATAGTAATATGGTTATGTGTGTCTTGGAGGGGAAGAGAGGACTGGACCTGGAAGAAAAAAGGGCAATTATGTACAAATGTAGACAGATAGGTATAGAGATGATAGTAAATTTATGTCTGCAACCTTAGGGGAACTGTGGTGGCTTGCAATGGAGGGACTGAGGATTCAGAACCCTAGTGGTAGAATGGTATGGAATTGTACCCCTGTTGACATGTAATTTTGTAAGTCAATATTAATCACTAATAAAAATAGGTAGATAGATAAAAACAAGTTACTCTATTACTCTTTACCTTGCCTTCTAATATTTCCATTATGTGGGGAGGAGGATATTCTTTTCATTATCTTCAAGCAACTCTAAATTCTTCCTACATTACTCCTCACTTTTACTTTGTAAAGACTTTTTAGATTCATTTTTACCTTTTGGCTCAGACACTTTTATACAAATGCCTTAACATCATCATCTTCTTTATCACTATCATAATCACAGTAACATTTAGAGTTTCTAGTAATAACATTGGCTTCACTCAGATGCTTATAAAAAAGGTTTTCATAATTAACAGCAAAAATACAAGCACAGAATAAACAGTTCATATTTTTGTAGGCCCTTTAAGAAAAAGTAGTAAACAAAGATTTTTGGATTACTCACTTATTCCATTCAGGATAAATCATCCAAGCCAGTAAAAATGTGATTATTTGTACTAATCAGAATCTTTTACTAGGATTGGATGGGGTGAAACTTGTGCTTTTGAAGTCCCCAGGTCAAGGCCTCATCATACCCATACTCATGTCTGGGTTCCAGCAGCTGGTCCATCTCTGGCCAGGTGAGATCTGTGGAGTCTCTACCTTTCTTCCCTGTACTCATCACAGTGTACACACTTAGGTTTATCTGTGAGATAACTTCCAAGTCTACCTTGTCTACCGTGTTATCCCTGGAATCTTGCACAGTTCCTGGGCTACAGTGGGTATGACAAAATGTTTCCTGAATGGACACAAGGATGAAAGTTTGAGGTTTATCATATAGCTGATGCTAGGATAAAAAGGGACAACATTTTGTGCCCTCTATATTTATCACAGAAAAACTGTGATAAAATTTACCATATATTTCTACTTGGTATTCACTATTAAGTTGACAATAAGAAAATATCTAGACATAGAATGAGTTGTAATATTACAGGTAAAGGTGTGTGTGTGTGTGTGTGTGTGTGTGTGCGTGTGCGCACACGCGCGCGCGTGTGTGTGTGTGTGTGTAACATGTTTCTTAACAAAATTAGATCTGGTCATTACCTTTACAATCTAGTTGAGAAAATTGTTCATAAGCCTAAATGTCATCAAAGTTGTGCATAGATACAACACAACAGATCTGGTGTTTGCACAGAGAAAAAAAGAATAATTTGCACTTGCATAGCTAATATGTTCTGATGGTTAGGTCAATTTTTGGCTGCAGCACAGAAGGAAGATGTTAAAAGGAGTGAAGAGTAAAAGAAAGAAGGCATAGAGAGATTTAGAAAAATAGATTTTGTTCAGTCCCTGAGTTAAGAAAGGAAGAGTTTAATTACAGTAAAAGAAGGCAGTAGTCGAGTGAAAGGTGGGGTCAGTGGTCTAAAATATGAGTAACTATGACTTTTCATCTTGGCTTAAAGGAAACAATGGTCTGGCTGTTATCTCTCTCCTTCTCCCTCCTAGTCCCTATCTAAAACTAAAAGAGAGAGGGAGAGAGAATATGCCAGGAATAGAATCTCACAGGAATGAAATTCTAAAACAAAACAACCAAAAAATAAAAAATAAAATAAACAAAATAAAATGCTGGCATAAATGTAAAAATGATATTATTATTATTTCATTATACATTCTTGAAGGTATAAATGAATACACTTGCAACTCAGACTGTGGCCAACCGAATGAGATGATCATACCTAAAATTTCTACTCATCCCGGTGGCTGATGGTGGAAAAAGATCTAAGTAGAGGGTGAGAGTGTTTTGCAGATACCTATCATGTTGAGAAATTGTACCCATGTGTCAACAACATACTGAAAAACAATCACCACTAAAATTATATAAACAATTTTCTCCTCTCATAATGTACCCAAATTGAGGCATCTTTTAATTTATCTTAAGTAGAGAGAAAGATAAAAGATGACAGCTTTATCATTTTGGACGAGGAAAGTTTTAGGAGGTCAAAAACTTACTAATATTTAAAGGTAAAGTGACTTTATAGAAATAAAAAGTTAAGTTAAAAAATTGAAATATGGTGGGAGTCAGGCGGTAGCGCAGCGGTTAAGTGCAGGTGGTGCAAAGCACAAGGACCGACATAAGGATCCCAGTTCAAGCCCCCGGATCCCTACCTGCAGGGAGTGGCTTCACAAGCGGGAAGTATCTATCTTTTGCTCCCCTCTCTGCCTTCCCCTCCTCTCTCCATTTCTCTCTGACCTATCCAACAATGACAACAATAATAGCTACAACAATAAAACAACAAGAGCAACAAAAAGGGAAAATGAATAAACAAATATTTAAAAATTAAAACATGGCATTTGTATTTTTGTCACATACTCAACCTATGAGTAATGAGACAAATTTAAAAAATTTTTTTTACCATTTTTTAATTTGTAATTGATAGTGAGTTACAAGATTATGAGATTATAGGACATAGTTTCAATCTTAGAAACAGTTTGTTTGCTTCTGTTTTGTTTTGCAAGTTTATGTGTATCAGTTCTCTAGACTCCACATTTGAGTGAAACCATCTGGTAGTTGTCTTTCATCTCTTTACTTATTTTGCTAAGCATAACTAACCCCAATCCCAGCCATTTTGGGAAAAAACTAAACAGATTAGTTTTAGTAGATGCTTGAAAAAATCATTTTACTCTTTTGATGTGAATCTTTTAATTTTTATCACTTGGAAATTATGCATCACTGCTATTGAACTGTGCATCCTCTAAAGATAAGGGACTCACCAGAAAGGAAATTATGACCTGAGAAGAAAAGAGGAAGGTCTGCTGATATGCTATTCTGACAGTGAAATCCCATCTTAAGAGTATGAGAAATAAATGAAAGATTCATGCACATTAATTTATGTTTATACAGATATTAACATAAATTTTTCCTCTGGCTTATTGTAGTGAATCCAGAGAAATCATGAATAACATACTACTTTTATAATCCACGTTTTAATTGTTCCTATATATATACACAAATTTCACTATTTTAATGAAGTATTATTTCCTTTTCCACTTCGAGAAAGTTGAAAGAGAGAGAAAAATACATAGAATATCCAATCGCTTCTCAGCCTTTTGGCTAAGATAAAGTGTGAGAGAATATCCACATCCTTCCTGGATAAAGGATATGAAGAAAAAGGAAAAATTGACAAGCAGAATGATAGTGATAGGCACAGTAACACACTCATGGCATAGAAGTATTATATATGGTTATATCTATGCTCTCATCTACCCTCAGATAGATGAGGCCCCATGAAATATATTTTATCTTATTCTCCAGACACCTAGACACAGAGAGGTTAGGTAACACGTTTCAGGTCATACAGCAAGTAGATATTTAAGCAGGACTCAAACCTACCAGATCTGGTTTCAGAATCAATGCTCACACCACTAGATCTATATTTGCAAGTGGATAAGTAACATGTCACCAAAAATAACTTAGTGTAATTGACATTTTATCTGTATAATTAACATAATTAACTGGAGAATAACTATAGACAACAAAAGAATTTTAAACAGGTATGATAGAATAGTAATAATTTGTAGAACGCTCATTTAAAAACGAAACATGTACACTTATAAAACAGAGAATGCTCTTTTCTATGTTTGACTTTTCTATGTTTGACTGTGTCATGACCCAAGCCTGATCTGTCTCTCATTCTGCTCTGTCAAATAAAAAGGGAAGAGTTTTTTTAGGTATAACAAAAGCTTTGTTCAGTGATTCATGCACTGGAATTTTAATGTTATACTTTTCTTACAAAAATGCTTTTAATAAGGCAGCAAATTAAATTTAGCTAAAGATGAAAATAATTGATCCATTTCATACCATTAAGACAGGATTTTATTTTATTTTACTTTCAACCTTCTTTTAATTTTCACGGAAAGTACAGAGGTAATAGCAGATGAATTTCAATTAGGTTCAACTAATGCCATAAACTACTGTAATGTATTAAATTGTTGATTTTTTTTTTCTGAAACATCAGCTCCCATGACCAGTTGAACTTTCCAGGTTTTTGTTGTTGTTGTTGTTTATTTGCTGCTGTTGTTCTGCTGCTGAAAGTAGCATTTCAGCCAGTGATGATAGTCATTCTCCTTGATGCTGGAGCAGTTCTAATCGCAATTTTACATCTAATAGATGTTTAATTTACATTTACAAACCCATTTAGCTCTAGGGCCCAGGAAACCATTTCCTTCAGATTGGATTAATCCTATCCTAGAACAACTATTTCTAGAACAACTCCTCTACTGTTGGTATGTTTCATATTGGTTTGGTCCTCTTCCCCCCACCTCTGAAAGATTGTGGTTTAGCCCTGCTAGTTTCGCGGGGCCCGCTTGTCCTGAATAAAGATTAAACTGCAGCTTCTCAGCCCAGCCATGTGTCCCCTAGTCTCTGTTCACCGCCCTGAAGCTAGCACGGCCTGCTGGAGCCCCCAAACTTAAACGACAAATGGCGCCCATGTGTACCTGACCTGCGCATCTCTCAGATAAGTGAAGACAATTTGGCTACCTATGCACTATGGCTTTCTCTTCTGCTTGTGAAGAGATCTCCAAAGGTCTCTGCCCTTTCTTCATGAGACTGTTTTGCTGTTTCTGGAACATTTATCTCTGGACCACTCTGTGGTTTCCGCCCAACGCCAGCCCGCAAGAGCCCAACGCCAGCCCGCATGAGCCGGCTTTCTGCTGCATGGCGCGGGACATTGGGCGTGGGCTCCCTTCATGCTGCTCGGCCACTGGGAGCAGGGTAGCAGACGTGGCGGCCCATCATGGCCGCCACCCCAGGGCACCTAGGCACATGCCTTCTGCACGGCTGGCCCACCCGCCCTCCTGCTATGAAGTCTGGACAGATCCCGGACCACCTGGAGACCATGGGCTCCCTGCCGAAACTGGGCCCCCTGGCAGAGATTCCCAACTCGGCTCTGAAGTCAGAAAAGCTAAAATATGCAGAGATTCGTCCAGAGATCACAACCTACAATTCCTAGAAGTGGAGTTGCATCGGAGGCCACCTCCAGATGGTGACCACCCCCCAACAGCTAACACACTATAGATCTAAACTGGTGTTTAAAATGACATGTCTTCGTAACAAAAGTTTCTCTCCTTGTGTATTGAAGACCATGTGTATGTGTGCGTTTAAAGTTTGGTAACATTAACTTTAAGGTTAAAAATATAACTTTAAGGCTAAATTCTTACCAGGCAAAGTTAAATGAAAAAGGTTTTCAACGTAATTCTCATAAAGATAAAATTAACTTACATTTAAAGTCTGACGTAAAAATTAGTTAAATATCAATATATTTTAACTAAGTTGGTCTAAAAAAAAAAACCTGTGCACACCTAGGGTGTGTCTCCATCTTGAATGGGTGTAACAAAAGGTTAAAAGGACGCTGTTGATATGTAAAACTCTCAAATTCCTTTTCAATTATAAATGTTAGATTGCGCTATGGTTATTCTAATGATTCTCATGCATGAGGCTTTTTTCTTTCCATGCTTATGTTTACCCTTCCACATTCTATTGTTTAAACTTTAAACAACCTTAAAATCATACTAAAAAAGACTTCCAATTGTAATAGAGTTATCAATTGTAGTAAACTTCTAACCTGCTACAAGTTTTGTTTCATAGTAAGTAAATTGCAGCTGTCAAACTCTCTACAGAAAAAGCGGAATTCCAGCAGCTGACCTTCCTCATACAACGTTCCACCCCCTGGCATTCTTCCGTGGACATCTGCTTTGGACTGGCATTTCTATCAGACTCAACTGGTACACCTCTTGGACACTTTGCAGCTTCCCTTTATGCTGCTGGGTTTCTCAAAGACTGACTGCAGCCAGCTGCCTTGGGATTCTAGGCCATAGCCCCCCATGTTAGGTAATGCCCACAGAAAAAAAAATGCCCGTCAAGGCAAGTAACACCCCCCAGAAGCAAAAAAGGGTCCCCCTCAGGCCTTCCCTTGGCAGCACACTGGTTCTTATCTTACATGTTCCTCCATGTATGTGCCAGTTTCTTTTTTGAAAATGCCTGTATGATATAGGTTTCTGTTCACCCCACACCCCTGATACTGTAGTCATTTAGTTAAAAAGAAAAGGAGGAATTGTTGGTATCTTTCATATTGGTTTGGTCCTCTTCCCCCCACCTCTGGAAGATTGTGGTTTAGCCCTGCTAGTTTTGTGGGGCCTGCTTGTCCCCGCCCCAAAAAGAATCCCTATGGACGTCCAGAGTTCCAGCAGCAGCCGCTGGAGGAGAATGATAGGGAAGCACATGGTGTGGTGATTTGCCTGCTTGTGAATAAAGATTAAACTGCAGCTTCTCAGCCCAGCCATGTGTCCCTGAGTCTCTGTTCACCACTGTGAAGCTAGCCCGGCCTGCTTGTGCCCCCGAACTTAAACGACAGTCTACCTCTCCTATCCTTAGCAATCAACCCTCTCCCTTCAAATTTCTGTGTCGTGGGGAAGTTTGGCCTGGAGTTTCCAAGCATTCAGGATGTGGTTTGGATGGCTATCAGATCTAATTATAGCTGACAGGATCCGAGAGATGCTTTTTCAGACTCCTATGAAAAGGTAGCAGTCCATTCTCCCTAGTATGGTTAAGGGACATGAAGAAGAATCACGGATAAACACATGGCATGATGGGGATGGATATATGAACATATTCATGGCATATCAGGCTTCTATTTTCTAGTTTCCAATACCAACCCAAAACTAGCCTGGTAAAAATATAGAAGAGGCTGTGCCAATAGGACCAGTGAATGGAGCAAACTTGACAAAACGTTAACTACTACCTAAATCTCCCACCAAAGATCAGAAGAAGATATATATAATTCTAATATATTAATGATTGACTACTGTAATTAAACTATATTTGAATAAATGCGATTTAAAATTGATATATTAAAATTTACAGCTAGAACCCTTCCAACCCATATTTTAGTCACATTGCCATAGGAGGTGATACAGTCCAACAAAATCTTGAAACTTTTTTGTAATTTAGATAAAATGAAGGGGCTGAGGGGGATCAGGTGGTGGCGCACCTGGTTGAGTGCACATGTTAAAGTACGCAAGGGCCCAGGTGAAGTCCTTGGCACTCACCTGCAGGGGGAAAGATTCACAAGTAGTGAAGCAGGGCTTTAGAGACCTCTTTGTTTCTCTTCTTCTCTATCTCCCCATCCCTCTCAATTTCTCTCTGTCTCTATCTAATAATAAATACATACATACATACATACATACATAAAAACTTAAAAAGTGAAGGGATTAAGCAGAGTCATCTCCAAACTTTAACCCCCAGGACTCAATTAGACACAAATAGGGAGGTAGGCCCTGTCCTGGTTATTTCACTAGTCAAACAATGTCATTTTAAAAACAAGCAATATAGGGAGTTGGGTGGTAGCGCAGCAGGTTAAGCGCAGGAGACTCAAAGCAGAAGGACCAGCATAAGGATCCCGGTTCGAGCCCCCGGCTGGCTCCCCACCTGCAGGGGAGTTGTTTCACAGGCAATGAAGGTCTGCAGGTGTCTATCTTTCTCTCCCCCCCCTGCCTTCCCCTCCTCTCTCCATTTCTCTCTGTCATATCCAACAACAACATCAATAATAACTACAACAATAAAACAACAAGGGAAACAAAAGGGAACAAATAAATAAGTGTTGAAAAAAAAGCCAAAAAACAAGCAATATAGAGAAAAATACTTGAGAAAACACTTTTGAGTGGCAGGAGTATTTATATAAATGTTCAGCTTTCTCATTTTGATTCAAAAAGTGGCATACAACTCACATATGTGTATTTGTGGGATGCACTGTGCAGGCAACACTAAGAAAGAGAACAATGAATTGTGAGAGAAGAAAAGAACCTTCCTGATTCAGACCTTTCTTTTTTCTTTCTCAGTCTTTTCAGCTTCACAATAGGAGACATATTTTCTATATAATTGCTAAACATGTTTGCTTATTAAATTATTCTTTAATTAGTTAATGATTTTAGCCATGCTTTGCTCTTTGGATATTCATTTTGTGTAATAAAATAATTACAGATAATTAAACTCTCTCAAGCCTTTTTCTTTTCCCCAGAAAACATACTGGGTATCCAAAAATGACAACAAGTTGTAAATTAATCTGGAAAACAAAGCATGACAGATGAATGATTTGGTTGGAATTAATTAGGCTCTAATTATATACTGGAACTAGATGAAGAATGAGGCTCATTATAAAAAATAAAATGCTATTCTGAAAAGATGCAGTTACAAACATCCTTACCTTCTGTGGTGATGAAGTTATTCCTTATCCAAGTCAAAGCTTCAAAGCAATCTTCTTCGTTGTTGAGAATAAAATGATTGCAAGGAACTTTACCGGTATATCGCTGCTTACTGCTATGTGGAATCTCCCTGTTTGTCAAGTGCTGATTAATATCCACCCCTGTAGGGCAAGGGACCTGAGATATGTTCCAGAGAAATGGTTCTTTTAGTGGTGACAAGTAAAGCATGACCATGGTAATGAACAGACTAATCAAGCAAATTAAGTAAACAAAAATATCCAGTATAGGCATGTCTCTCTCTGTCCCCAGATAGTTTTTTTTTTTTAATTAGAAAGAGAGAAACCAAGGCACCATTCCATCATTTTGATGATCCATTTGTCTTTCTGTTTTTAGGCAATGTTGGGGACCCAATACAGGACCTCATGTATGAAAGGCATGTGCTCTACCTCAAAGCAACCTCCTGTCATCTGCAATCAGTTTTTCAATGGGAAGACAAGCAGGAAGCCAAGTAGTGGTACACCTAGTTGAATGAGTGCACACATTACAATGTGCAAGGACCTGGGTTCATTATAATTCAGAAAGTGCAACATGGGAAACAATGAAGTCTGGGAATCACTTGATGCCAAGGAACTGGTATCAACTGGAGAGAAATTATCTCAATCCTTTTTCTTTCCCCAGACCTGCTGGATATTAAAATATGAAAAAGTTGTTGCTGTTATGTCTAGAAGTTACTGATGGCTATGAGCTGGGATACTCGATGGAATTGTTGACCAGAATACCAGCACATGATCTCTCCATATGGCTTGCCCCTAACAGTGTAGTAGTTATATCCCAACAAGTAAGTGTCCTGAAAGATAACTAGTACAAAGAGCTCTATTTTCTCCAGTAACCTAGTCTGGACAGTCAAGCAATATCTTTCTCACTCTAGTCCACTAATAGAGGCCATCACAGAGGTAGCCAAGGACAAGAAGTGGCCAAGGACAAGAATCCACCTCATCCTGCAGGAGTGGCAAGGCCACAGAAGAACATGTAGAACTAGACTGATGTGGTCATTTCTGGTAAAGTACACTCAGTACAGAAGCAGTTACAATGATAACAAATGCATAGTAGGAGTAGACAGAAAACAAGAAAAGTGGACTACTATTTACTTAAGGAAATTATAGAGTTTTTCTACACGTTGCAGAGATTCTCACTTTCAAGCACTTTGATTTTTATTGTAGAGTCCTCTTAATATAACTCTATTCTCATTTTTGTCAGAGACATGAGAGGATATATTTCCTCTATTATAGGGAAAACAAAAATGAAAACACAACTAAAGATGGCAACAGACCTTAGTCCTTGATATTAAAAATTCTGGTAAACTGGAAGGCCTTTTGCCTGGTTGGAACATTCAGCCATGACTTGATACCATCCAGCTATTGCCACAATAGAGTACGGGTTCAGTGCAGTGAGATCTGATTTCTCAAGAAATGTCCCAAGTCTATTATGTGGACTACTGATTTTTTTTAATTATTCAAATAAAACTCACAAAGTTACTGCTGTGAAAATCAAGTAAAACACCATAAAGCAGTGACCCCAGTGGGGAGAGTTGGCCACTGGGTCACTGCTTTGCCACTACACTTTTTTCTTTGGCTTATAGATGGAGATTGTTCTTAGAGGAAAACATTGGTGGAACACTTTCCCACCTAAACCTGAAGGACATCTTTGATGATACAAATCCAATTGCAAAGAAGACTAAATCAGAAACAAATCAATGGGAATGCATCAAATTGAAAAGCTTCTGCACAGCCAAAGAAACTATAACACAAACAAGGAGAGCCCTCACAGAATGGGAGAATATCTTCAAATGCCATACATCAGACAAGAGATTAATCACCAAAATATACAGAGCTCAGCAAACTTAGCAAAAAAAAAAAAAATGGCTCCATACAAAAATGGGCAGAGGATATGAATAAGACATTCACTTCAGAGGCGATCCAAAAGGCTAACAAACATATGAAAAACTGCTCCAGGTTGCTGATTGTCAGAGAAATGCAAATAAAGACAACATTGAGATACCACCTCACTCCTGTGAGAATGGCATACATCAAAAAGGACAGCAGCAACAAATGCTGGAGAGGCTGTGGGGACAGAGGAACCCTTCTGCACTGCTGGTGGGAATGTAAATTGGTCCAGTCTCTCTGGAGAGGAGTCTGGAGAACTCTCACAAGGTTAGACATGGACCTCCCATATGACCCAGTAATTCCTCTCTTGGGAATATACTCCAAGGACTCCATAACACCCAGCCAAAATAATATGTGTACACCTATGTTCATAGCAGCACAATTTGTAATAGCTAAAACCTGGAAGCAAGCCAGGTGCCCAACAACAGATGAGTGGCTGAGAAATCTGTGGTATATAGACACAATGGAATACTATGCAGCTATAAGAACAATGAACCCACCTTTTCTGAGCCATCTTGGACAGAGCTAGAAGGAATTATGTTAAGTGAGCTAAGTCAGAAAGATAAAGATGAGTATGGGGTGATCCCACTCATCAACAGAAGTTGAGAAAGAAGAATAGAAAGGGAAACTAAAAGCAGGACTTAACTAAATCTGGAGTAGTGCACCAAAGTAAAAACCCTGGGGTGAGGGTGAGGGTGAATATTTGGCTTCCGGGGTGGCAGGGGTGGGGTGGGGTGGGGTGGATGGGTAGGAAGGGACACAGTCTTTTGGTGGTGGGAATGGTGTTTATGTACACTCCTATTAATTTGTAGTCATATAAATCCTATTTAATTAATATGAGAGGGGAAAATTTTATGTCTCAAACTTTTTAAAGCACAGACTGAGTCTTTTTAATACATAGGCTGATTCTTTGCTATGTTGACTCTCTCAAAAGCCTAGACCAGGGAGAGCAGAAGCAATTGGTGGCACAGCTATATACAAATAATGTCAAGGACATAAATTATGGTGATGTTGGGTATTATATAGCAAATCCTAACAAAGGGATTTTTTAAAGTTAACCCAATTACCAAATAATGTGATTATAACAATAACTATCTATTGTCTTCCTGAACCCTAACACAGCAGGAACCTCACATTTCCACTATAGAGTCTGTATTTCCCCCAGTCATGGAATTAGGGTGAGGTGCACTTTCCTGCATGCTTCTCTCAATTCATACCAAATAATATTGCATCTGCCAATCCCAACCTAATCAATGCAACGAGTGCCACCTTCACTTCAGACTGTTTCCAGAGACTTCAGGAGTGGAATGATAACCCTTCAGCTTCATTACTCAGGTGAGACCTTTCCTTTCATAATGTTCTCTAATTCCATTCCAGGCGGTTCATTTCCTAACAAAATCCCAAAACCTAGATATAGACCAGGTCCCATGAGATAGTTCACAAACTAGGGCAAAATATATACCTGAAAGCAAAAGTACACAACAGTCTGCAGTGAGTACCCCCCAACACTTCATCTGCACTATTCCAGCCTTTAGGTCCATGATTGTTTAACAATTTGTTTGGCTTTGTATGTTAACTCTCTTTTCATTCACCAGGTTCCAGATGCCAGCATGATGCCAACCAGACTTCCCTGGACAGACGACCCCACCAATATGTCCTGGAGCTCCGATTCCCCAGAGCCCCACCCTACTAGGGAAAGAGAGAGGCAGGATGGGAGTATGGATCAACCAGTAAACGCCCATGTTCAGCAGAGAAGCAATTACAGAAGTCAGACCTTCTACCTTCTGCAACCCACAACGACCCTGGGTCCATATTCCCAGAGTGTTAAAGAATAGGAAAGCTATCAGGGGAGGGGATGGGATAAGGAGGTCTGGTGGTGGGAATTGTGTGGAGTTGTATGCCTCTTATCCTATGGTTTTGTTAATGTCTCCTTTTTAAAATAAATAATAAAAAAAAGAAGATAAAGAGCCTTAAAAGGCAACTGGAGGTCTCTGTTAAAGAAAATGTGCACCAGTTGCCAGAACATGTGATATGGGGTCTAAAGGCTTGAGGTAAGGATCATCCTACATTTATGATGGACAAGAAGTTTCCTCACATTAGATATTCATATAGGTGCAGAGGTGTTTTTTTGTTTTTTTTCTCTTGAGAAAATACAAAACATGCTTTGCTATCCTGGGTAAAGGTAAATGCTGACTGGAGCTTGAATAAATGAGATTTCTCCAATCCCCAGATTATATTTTTGTTTACTGATGCTTCTGAGCCAGGCATTTTATCCACTGTACTACTTCTCAGGCCACCAGAGTCAATTTTTTTTTAAAGCTGATGTTCTTTATCTATGAATAAGATACAGTAAAATTACATTTAGTAAGCAAAAACAATCTAATACGTAGTGGTCATTTATTATGACTAAAATTGTAGTTGTAAAGATTTTTTTGTTAGTAATATAATCTATTTCACACTAAAATTTGAGTATCATTATAGCCACAGTTATGATAAAGTAGTGCACTGAGGAAGATGCTGAGTTATTTTAAAAATGCAAGTTACTGGTGCTGGGTAGTGGTGCATCTGGTTGAGTGCACACATAGTGTGCAAGGACGTGGGTTCAAGACCCACGTCCTTGCCTGCCAGGAGAAAACTTCACGAGTGCTGAAATAGAGCTGCAGGTGTCTCTTTCTTTGTCCTCTCTATCTCCCCCTTTCTGCTCATTTTCTCTCTGTCTCTATCCAAAATAAATAGGTAAATAAAATAAATAAAGTGCAAGTTATTGAATACTGTGATTTGGAGTTGTGGAACCTCACTGGAACTACTATGAGAACTGAAGTATAAAAGAAGATGAAGTCTGGGTAACATGAAATCAGTTTAGTAAGTCATGCTTTAGTAAATCAAGAAAAATCCTTACAGAAAATTCCAGTGCTCAAGGGTGAATTGAGAACTATTCATTCATCAAGCTTTCAATGAATTATCATTCCAAAGAAAAGCGGAAAAGAATAATAACCAAAATAAAAATTTGATTTCTATAGTCCTGAAATATAATTACATTCTAATAATCTATGTAATCATGTGCACTTGGAAGTGTGGCACTGAGACTGGTAAGAGAACTCACTTGAACAGTGTGTTTGCTTTGCATGGGTATGACTCATGTTTGAGTTCAGCCACTACCACACTGAAAGAAGTTCTGGTGCTGTGGCATTTTTCTCCTTGTCTCTTAATTTTTGCTTCTGTCTTTTTAGCTGAAAACAAAAAGTTAGTCTGGAGCAGTGAAGCTCTAGTTATGAAAAACAAACAAACAAACAAAAAACTAAGTGTGGTATTGTTTTTTGCAAACTTCCAAACAATTATATAAGCTAAAGAGAAATCTATAGGATCATGTGTTTTCACGTTCTCACAGTGACATTTTCTAGAACAATCTTTACACCTCAAGACCAATTTGTCCACACACAGTTTAGTGAAACTCAATGAATATAAAAGTATCTAGAAAGAAAAAAATCCAGATTAAGCAAACACAATAAGGAAGGGAATGATATTTAACAGAAAGAGTGGCAGATGATTTTTCAAGCATACCATCAGGTGATTCAGGACTGAAAAGTGCCAGTATCGTCAGTATTGTGGCTGACAGGATCCCTCTGGCCAGTCTGCTCACTCTTTTCAGCAAGCTAAAAACTTCTGGTGATACCAATGTGTCCCAGAACCTCATCTCTCCAAAGCCCTGCCCAACTAGGGAAAGTTAGAAACAGGCTGGGAATATGGATCAACCTGTTAATACCTATGTCCAGTGGAGAAGCAATTACAGAATCCAGATTTCCTATCTTCTACACTCCAAAGAACCTTGGACCATACTCACAGCAGGGGAGAAATGATGAGGGAAAGATAACCAGAGGGCCCTAAACTCCAACTCCCATCAGGAGACTCAGAGAAAAAAGGAAAAAAAAAAAGTACATTCAAAGAAATAGTAAGTGACTTGGAAAGTTAGAGAAGATGGGAACGTGAAAAAAATTGGCAAATATATACAAATATATATTTACAGATAATAGTTAACCAATACAAATGAATCATCTTGCACTGCTGGTGGGAATGTAAATTGGTCCCAACCCCTGTGGAAAGCAGTCTGGAGAACTCTCAAAAGGCTAGAAGAGGACTTACCCTATGACCCTGCAATTCCTCTCCTGGGGATATATACTAAGGAACCAAGCATGCCCATCCAAAAAGATTTGTGCATACCTATGTTCATAGCAACACAATTTGTATAGCCAAAACCTGGAAGCAAGCCAGGTGTCCTACAACAGATGAGTCGTTGAGTAAGTTGTGGTTTACATACATAATGGAATACTACTCAGCTATTAAAAATGGTGATTTCACCTTCACCACATCTTGGATGAAACTTGAAGATATCATGTTAGGTGAGATAAGTCAGAAACAAAAGGATGACTATGAGATGATCTCACTCATAGACAGAAGTTGAAAAACAAGATCAGAAGGGAAAACACTAAGCAGAACCTGACTGAAGTTGGTGTATTGCACCAAAGTAAAAGACTCTGGGCTGGGGTTGGGGGTTCAGGTCCTGGGACATGATGGCAGAGGAGGACTTAGTGGAGGTTGAATTGTTATGTAGAAAACTTGAGTAATATTATGTATGTACAAACTATTGTATTTTACTGTCAACTGTAAACCTTTAATCCCCCAATAAGATTTTTAAAAAGTTAACCAATATCTGCAGCCTCAGGAATACTGCTGTAGCTTCCAATGAAGGGAATGGGACTATAGAACTCTGGTGTTGGGAACAGTGCAGAATTATACCCCTGTTATCTTATAATTTTGTAAGTCAATATTAAATCACTAATAAAATTAAAATTAAAAAAAGTACGGTGGCAGGGACTGCTGGCGGCCTATCCAATATCTTGTCTCCATTTCTCTCTAGTAATAGATTCCTGGAACATATTTCTGGCTGAAAAACTAGCCAATGAACTTAGAACTGGTGAAGAGATACAAATATAATAGGAGTCTTTAGGAGGGGCAATGTAAAATATAATTTTCATTAAGACTTCCATTTTTTGCTTCTAGCAAATGGAATGGCTGGAACCACCTCAACCACTATAAGAGGCTGAGGGTGGAAATCACATATTCAAGAGGGAAGAATGAAAGACAGAGCCAAAGTTCCTATGAAACCAAGAAATCATTTTATTAGACCTATTTTTTTCTGTGTTCTAGATGCTTTTAATGAAAGAAAGAAAAAATGTAATTTTTGAAGAGCTTTTTTAACTTTATTACAAAAATTTCTGGAATTTATGTATTGTATAGATGTTGAAACACCATCAAATGTATGGTGGCACACCAGACTAAGTGCACATAGTACAAAGCATAAGGACCTGAGCAAGGATCCTGGTTTGAGTCTCTGGTTTCCTACCTGCATGGGGGTTGCTTCATGAGCAGTGAAGCAGGTCTGCAGGTGTCTATCTTTCTCCCTCTCTGTCTTCCCCTCCCCTCTTAATTTCCCAATATCCTATCAAGAAAGGGAAAAAAAATAAGCCATCAAATGTAGTTCATTTCAAGTTTCTTGGATGAAACTTGAAGATATCATGTTAGGTGAGATAAGTCAGAAACAAAAGGATGAATATGGAATGAATACATTTGATGGGAGGGGGGTGGAGTAAGGAGGTGGGAAAGGATGGGAAGAAATGTGGGCAGTAAGGGAAAGGAATGAAACAGGGGAAAATGTAGAGAGAAGATTTATAGGTAGTGATAAACAACTCGTGATCTGACCCAGATGACCTGGTTCAAATTCTAATCTGTCACTTCATCATCATTTGACTTTAAGCCAATGACTTCAGCCTTACTGCTTCTCATCTATATAATGGGAATGAAAAGGCAGAGACTTCTTAGAGCTGCTGCAAGGATTACCTCCCTTAACAAACTCAGCCTCTGCCAGATGCTCTTTACATGTTCACTGCCTCCTGGTGCTGGAAGACACTCAGACTCTTAGGAAGTTATTTCATAGGATGAACAAGCATTGTGTTCCCTTCCCAGCACTTCTGGGGTGGTCTGTCATCAAAATGCTTTCCAGTGTCATGATATACAAATCTGATTTGTCTTCTATATGAAGCCTTTCAAGTATTTGAGGATAGTCATCCTAAGTCTTCACCCCTCTGGCTAAACATCTGGGATGATTCTGAGTCTTTGAAAGTGGTCTGACTTGTTCTTTCTCAAAGTCTGAAATGTGACTTTAAGAAATGCATATAATACTCCAGGTGTACTTCTGTTCTTGTAACATACTCTGACACAATCACGTTCATCATGCAATGGTCCCATGAACTCTGTATCATCGGTATAAATTAGTGATTTTTCTTTTCACAATTCTGTTTTTTTTTTTTACCATATATTAATATTGGTATGCTTCTAACAGCTATTTGAATTTGCCTGATATCATCTGCTAGTGCTCGTTTAACTATGCTTCTGTTTTGGTATCTCACTTGTATTTTGAATTTAGTGTAAAATAAGTCTTATTCTTATAACATAACAGCTTAAAAACCATGACATTCATTGTTTTTTTCTTAGTCTGTATGATTTTTCAAAAGAACACTATAGTTTGTAATTTTTTCACTTTTCTGATGCATACTTCTCCTTTTAAACACTGTAGTTATCTGTTTCTTTCTTCTTTTTACTTACACAAATGATCTTTCTTCTGCTTTAACTCTTTCCATGTACTCTTTAACCTTATTTTTTCTAAATAAATATATGAGAATTGAAATACTGCCTTATGGTTTCCCTAAGTTCTCTCTCTCCTTTTTCAAACTCTTGGTCTTGATTTGATTATTTTAAATTAAGGTTCACTATTACATTTTGCATTTATTCCTAGATTTTCCAAAATTATTTAGATTACTTTTAAAATTGTTTTTAGTGTTAGCCTCTTGTCATTTTACACTACTGTGAAATCCTAAATTCCATTTCCTATCTCATTTATTTGAAGTACACGATAAAAAAAGTACAAGATCATTTTTCTGAGACTGCACATAAAAATGACTTTTCAGTCAAGAATTAGGTCAATATATTATTACTGAATCACCAGAATTTTCAGTGTGTGACTAGATGCATTTTCTTCTTCTTCTTTTAAGTTTCATTTTCTTATGTTATTTAATGTTGGGAGAGGTTATTTCCCCCCTTTTCCTGAGCGTGTAGAAGAGGAGAGAGAGAGAGGGAGACAGACCAGAGCATTTCTCAGCTTTGGCACAAGGTGGTGCCAGGGATTGAGCCTGTGTTCGCTGAGGCCTCAGACATGCAAGTTCTGTACTCTTAACAAGCTGAGCTATTTCCTGGTCCCAGACTTCCTATGTGGCAACTCAGAGTGACAGTTTCCTGGAACAAGAAAATATTGCATGGCCCTTGTGCCTGACTTTGGAAGTCAGGCCACATTACTTCTTTTGTATTCTTTTGCTCAAAACAGTGCCAGCCCAGATTCAAGGGATGCTATAGACTTTATCTCTCAAATGGGAGAAGTGCCAAAGATTTACAACTTTGTATTAAAATGGCTACTTCTTCTTCTTCTTCTTTTTTTTTTTTAGGTCATGATGTTATTTCTCCTCATAGTCATCCTCAAAATCAGATCTCTTCATGCTAAGAGCTATTAAATGAAAAGGGTGGGGGATGCCCCTTTTTCAAATCAGTATCTAAGGAGACATAGGTGTACACAACTTTATCATTTTTTTATAGAGACAGAGATGGAGGTAGGGAGACAGACTCACCCCATAGCACTTAAGCTTCCTTCAACCTTGAGGTGTGGGCTTGAACCTGGGTCTTGCACATGGCAAAGCAGCAAACTGTCCAAGTGAGTTATTTTACTGTCCCATACAGCTTTTTTCTTTTTCTCTTTCATCTTCTTTTTCTTTTCTTTTTTTTTTTTTCCAGAGCACAGATCAACTCTGGCTTATGCTGGTACAGGAGACTGAACCTGGAACTTTGGAGCCTCAGGCATGAAAGTCTCTTTGCATAACCATTATGTCATCTGACCCACCCCCATACACATACAGCTTTATTATTTTTTACCATAATGGTAGCAGGCTCTTGTTTACGGCTCCGTGATTCCAGATGCTACCCATTTATTTGCTCAGTCTATGGTATCATTAAATCTCTCTGCAGAATATGTTATATTGCTGACCCACACATCAAGCTCACCATGACTAAAGCCCCCCCCCCCACCGTCCCCACTTCCTCTTTGCTTGGTTTGAAGTTCTTGCTCTGCCTGATGGTTTTCTAGTGAATGTCATTCCATTGGAGAGTCCCTGCTCAGTTTTTTAATGGACAGTTACTTTGAGTTTGAAATTTTATTTCTTTATTACTTTATTTTTGAGATGGACCAATTCCAGGCACAGGACAAGGCATCACTGCAGTTTTCTATGTTTCATTTTGAACCATGGAAGGTGGGTCATTTGTAAACTATTTCAGAGTGGTTTTCAGGAGCAGTGTGTGTTCACCATTAAAAATAATCAAAATCAATAGGAAGGCTCAGGAAGAGTGCTAGGGTGTACAGAACATGAACCAGATAATCGTCACCTTGCAAAATGAAAAGGTCATAAATAACGTCAGAAGTTGATAGATGGAGGGAAATTTTGTAATTATAAAGGTAACCACCAAAGAACTAGCAGCAGAAATGCCTCAGAGCAGCTCCCTGGGAGTGAAGGTGTAGATGTAGAAACCAGTTCTCCTCACACATAGCCCTGCAGCACAATTTAATGTGTTACTTTGTGCATGAATTTTCTGGTTGAGAAAAATCAAGCAATGCACACTTAGATATCAAAACCAGCACATAGTATTTTAGAATGACATGCACCACAAATGATCTGATTAGAGGTAAAGATCTGTAGTTACATTTTATTATAGGCTATCTTCTTATTTTGTTACTTTTTTCATAACCATAAAATAGGGACAAAGCTATGGGAGAGTTGAGAAGGAAATAGAATAATAATTGGAAGCTCTCCTGGTGAGTTCAGCTGATTTTTGTTGCATTGCTCTATATCTTTTTAATTTTTATGTCCTTCTGGGAAAAAAAGAAATTAGACCTCCCTCTATCACTTCTTCATTGCATTATTTCCTGTTGTAGAAAGGGCAAGAGATTAATGTGCCACAAACTAAAGCTGCAGGGGCAGCTGGACACACATGGGCAGATGCCCGGGTCTCTGGACAGCTGGCCAGGTCTCCCACTCACATTTTCCAGTGTCCACAGTAACAGGCAGCAGCTGGAACTTGGCAGGGCAGGTGTGTGTGTGTGTGTGTGTGTGTGTGTGTGTGTGTGTGTGTGTGTGTGCGTGTGTGTGTGACAAATTAAAGGAGTACATGGTCTTTACTTCTGATTCAACTTTTTTTTTCACTTCCTATTTTTATTTAAATTTTTAAAATATATATGTATCATTTATTTTATTTTAATGAAAGAGAAAAAGATACACAGAGAGACCGAAGCTCTGATCAACTCTGGTTTATAGAGGTGCAGGAGATTGAACCTGGGACCATGAAGCCTCAGGCATGAAAGTCATTTGCATAACCATTAAAGCGTCTTTCCTGCCCTACTGCTTTCACTTGCTTTTTATTTTTATTTATTTATAAAATGGAAATGCTGACAAGACCATAGGATAAGAAATGTTTTAAAAGAGAAACACTTAAATATCAAAGTGAAGGGTTTTCTACCAGCTAAATTCTTTTTTTTTTTAATATTTATTTTATTTATTTATTCCCTTTTGTTGCCCTTGTTGTTTTATTGTTGTAGTTATTATTGTTGTTGTCATTGTTGGATAGGACAGAGAGAAATGGAGAGAGGAGGGGAAGACAGAGAGGAGGAGAGAAAGATAGACACCTGCAGACCTGCTTCACCTCCTGTGAAGCGACTCCCCTGCAGGTGGGGAGCCGGGGTTTGAACCGGGATCCTTATGCTGGTCCTTGTGCTTTGCGCCACCTGCGCTTAACCCGCTGCGCTACAGCCCGACTCCCCACCAGCTAAATTCTATCCCTTAACCAGAAAACATTTTCTGTTTACCCTTGGATAACTAGACTTCTTAAAAATAAACAAACCCATCAAAAAACAGAAGCAAAGCAAAGCAAAGCAAAGCAATCACTATGGTGGTTATCTTTGGGAGATGGGAAGATGGTGACACAGAAATTTGGTGGTGAATGTAGTGTGGAACTACACATTATAATCTCAAAATATTGTAACCAGGGGATGAGGTAGTGGCACAACCAGTTAAGTGCACATATTACCAAGCATGAGGGCACTAGTTTAAGCACCCTACCTGCAAGGGAGAAGCTTCATGAGCAGTGAAGCAGGTCGGCAGGCATCTATCTTTCTTTGCTCCTCTGTATCTTCCCTACCCTTCTCTGTCCTATCTAGAAAAAAAAAATTGAAAAAAAGAAAGAAAAGGGGAAAATGGCTACAGGAAACAGTGGATTCATAGTGTCAGCAGGGAGCTCCAGTGATAACCCTGGTGGCAATGAGAGAGAGAGAGAGAGAGAGAGAGAGAGAGAGAGAGAGAGAAATAATCCACTATTAATCACAAATAAAAATGAAAAAATAAAGAAAATGAATTATTTAGAGGCTGAGCCAAACTTCAGTTCTCCAGATGTGATCTACAAAAGCATTTGGGTTTATCTTTGAGCTTGTTACAAAGGTAGCATCTCAGTCTCAGCATTCAATCTTCCATCAGAATCTGCATTTGAACAAGCTACACAGTTTGAGCAGTGCTTCCTAAGGAACATCTGAATGATTGTAAGTGGAGATGACCCAAGTGAGTAGAACTTAGAACCATCTGAAATAACGATGATCAGGCACCACTTCAGAAAAATTAAAATAGAGTGAGGTTTTAGCCCAGGCTTATTTCAGAAGTGTCCTCAGTGGCCTCAGTATGCAACCAAACCATCTGTCCCCCCTGCATCGCTTGTTAATGCAAAATAGATAAATAAAAATAAATAAAAACACTATGGAATCTAAGACCATGTGATAAAATATCACAATCTCTGGTGTGGATTACTCCATGCTTATTGGGAACCTGCTCACCATGAGGAAACTTGTCCACCAGATCCTGGGAGAAAATATTAGCAAAAGACCCCAGTTTTTAGCTACCAAATACATCTTTCCTTAAAGAGATATACTATTTCTTGGGAACCACATGAAAGGCTAGTGTGTATCTGCAAAGTAAAAATACTAATATTTGCTGCTTTAGAATACAGAACACTTATCAGTTGTAGCCAGCAGTGCTTTTTTTTTTTTTTAAATATGGCCGGAGAATTGAATCAAAATGCAAAGTGTGATCACTGGGTAATCAATGCACCCTATTTCCTAGTTTTGTAAATGAGAAACAAAATAAAATCAGGGATGACAGAAGGTATGCATGCTTGAAAGACTTTTGTGTGGACTCATCACCACTGCCAAGTGTTAACCACTTGAGGCATAAGCTAATTTCCCACGAATGCATGTTGGGTTATGTCTGGATCCTGCTCTGGTGAGCAGTAAGTGTTAGATTTTTGGACAACAGCTTAAAACATGACATTGCTCCAACATGCTATACTTGTCCTCCCAGAGCAGACTGTGTGCTTCATTAAAAGGGTTTCTGTGGGGTTTTTGAATGTAGTTCTGGTCAAATGTGCTGGTCTTGCCAGGTGCTCCAATGGGCAGAGTGACAGCTGCCTAGGCGACAAGTCAGCTCTTCACCCCTAAAGAGCCAGTATCCCAGTAGACACACTGTTTAGCCTAGAGATCCAAGGTCCCTATGTACAACCTCACCTGGTACTGTTGCCCTGTGCAGAGGATGAGATGGTCATACAACACGATTTCTTCTTCAGAAACCACAACATGCTTGGCTACTCGGTCTATGGCAGTCATTCGGCCAACAACCACATTGACCCAGGAGCACAATGACATCAACTCATAATCTTTATCATTAAAACAGTGGCTGTGGAGAGAGAAGCTCCATCAGTGACATTTAAGCAGCTGACAGCGGGCATTAATTAGACATCTGGTGAGCTGGTTCAAGTCCCCTGGTGGGTGGAGTCTGTGCTCATGCTGTGAGTTTACCAGGACTGGGGTTAGAGAGAGCAGGAGATTTTTTTCCTTGTGAGACACTTAGTCACAAATTGACATCTTCCCATTAAAGCTAAATTGTTCTGCCTAGCATAGGCCAGTCCACAACGGGGAGGGGGGATGTGTGCAAGTGTGTATGAAATCATTAATATTTACTTTCTTTTCTGCTGTTTCTTTTGGATATTGGTGGTTTTACATTTCGATTTAGTCTCTGAATTGTTGTATTGCCATGCACTCAAAGGGAGTACAACAGAAGAAAGTGCTATCACTGAGAATTCCCAAGTGCAGAGGTCAAGGTCCTGAATATCAAGAGCCCTTCCTATTTGCTAGCACTTTTCAATAAATGACTCATTGCTAGAATTGATGTATGGATTTCTGCCAAAATAACAAAACACATTTTACTTAGAGAAGATGCCAATTAGGGAATTGTCAGTAACAAGTACAATCCCCGAAGATGTTTGGGATGTACTTGTAAGGGCAAAGGTGATTTGGGGTGGGGAAGGGGGACTTCAAGGGACAGTAGGTCTCAGGTAGATGCTAATGCTAATGTGGCTTCAGAACACTGATAGCTGTGTGGGTTTTTTTTCTCTGGGTTTCACTTGAGCATTCTACTATGAGGAAAGTCAGTGTGTGTGTGTGTGTGTGTGTGTGTGTGTGTGTGTGTGTGTGTGTGTGTATTAGAGAGAGAGAGAGAAGAGAAATTTAGAGTTTATTTAAAGAGATTTCTGAGAGAGTGAAAGGAGAAATTTGGAGTTTATTTAAAGAAATACCTGAGAGAGAGAGAGAGAGAGGGAGGGAGAGAGAGAGAGGAGAAATTTGTAGTTTATTTAAAGAGATTTCTGAGAGAGAGAGAGAGAAGAAATTTGGAGTTTATTTAAAGAGATTTCTGAGAGAGAGAGGAGAAATTTGGAGTTTATTTAAAGAGATTTCTGAGACACAGAGAGAGAGAGAGAGAGAGAGAGAGGAGAAATTTGGAGTTTATTTAAAGAGATTTCTGATAGTCACTTCCAGAATTTTCTTAAAGGTTTGACTTCATTCTAAAGATCCTGTCTGATATCTAAGTGGGTAGCATGGCAGAAGAGTGTTTCATCTAAATCCAGGGTGCACAGTGCCATGCTCTGTGCCCTTGTCCTATTGCTGATGAGACTGGAGACCCTGGAGAGCCTGTGTCCTGTTCTTCTATGTCCATTTTCTCACTTCCTAACAAGGGATAATTGCTCCTCTCATGCCTGTGATTGTAAGGATGAATTTGAGAATATAAGAGATGCTGCTTTGTCAAGTGGGATGCATATGTGACAGGTATTATTCTAAATAATATTAATGATACATAATCCTGTTTATTCTCCTTGGAGGCAAACAGGATTCTGAAGTGATAATGGGAGAACATTTTTTCTTTTTGATCCACACATGAGTCTGCTCTTACCACACAAAGAGAATTCTAGTAATGGATGCACATTAGACCCTGTTACCAGGTCTAGGGAAGAGAAGGGAGCTCTGGGCTTTGTATCTCTCCATGAAACAACACAAGAAAATGTCTTCCTAATAAGAAAGGAAAAACAGGGCTGGCCCATCATGGGGAAATAATAGATAGTGAGATGAAATTCTCTTTAAAAAGACCATTTTGGTAGCTTTATAGGAAAACATGAAACTCTCTTGATTTTATGCATTCATGAGAGATCCACAAAGGGTTGCTCTTATTTATTACACAGACTACTCATAATAGGAGTAATACTGCCAGTTGTCCAAAATGAGGAAGAATTAAATACAGTTAGTGCACAGGATTAGTCTTAGGAGGATTTGCTCAGAGATAAAAGTTCTCTGGGGAAATTTGTGTAAGACTAAGACAATGTTATTTTTAATGACAGTAGTGTTGAAAATGTCAGAATGCATATTTTACAGTTGAAATTGGAAGCACTTTCCAGTGGGAACTGACACTTGGAGCACTGTTACTATTATTATTTTTTTCACTCTTAGGAAGGATTGATGGATGGGATGCTTGCTTTTACTATACTGAAATGATATCATTTTGAAGGTGACTGCTATTTGATCTGGTTGTTACAATCTATTCTGGATCTCTTTTAATTTATCCAGCAGACAGGTGAAACTAGCCACTGGAGACTACAAATAAGATTTTTCCAAAGTTATTTCCAGAGTAGAATTCATGAGCAGTGAAATTCTTACATGGCAATGACTATTGTTAGTATAAGAGAAATGCCTCTGCTAGGGCTCTCTGAAAAAATAAAAAAAACCATCCCTACTTTCATCTGCTGTAGTCCTACTTTATGGTTCCTGTTTATTAAATATTTTGTCCTGCTTTCCATCTTACTGCATTTCAACCTCCAAGTTGCAGATGCTACTAAGATTCCATCCTGACTTTCCTGGGCAGATTGACTACACCAATGCTTGCTGGACCCTCAACTTTCCAGAACTCTACCCTTCTAGGGAAAGATAAAGACTGGTTGAGAGTATGAATTAATGTATAAATGCCCATGTCCAGTGGAGAAACAATTATAGAAGCTAGAACTCCCACATTCCTCAACCCAAAAAGAACTTTGGTCCATACTACCAGAGGGGTTAGTGATAGGGGAAGTAAACCAGAGGACTCTGCACACCCATTCCACCAGGATTTGAAGCACTGGTCACCAAGAATATTGTTTTTATAACATCAATGAAAGAGAAGTGAATCTGGAAAACACTAGAGGAAGCCAGGCATGGTTATGTTATCTGAAAGAGAAGAGGAAAAAAGGACAGACACTTGAAATTAGTAATAGGTGTAAGCGTGAACTAGAAAGGAAGTGAAGGCAAGACCATTGAAAAAATGGGAAAATATATATTCATAGAATATGGAATTTATAGAATAAATATATATTTATAGAATCAACCCATATTGATGACTTTAGGAGAATTACTGCAATTCCTCATGGAGGGAATGGGACACAGAACTCTGGTGGTAGGAACAATATGGAATTATAACTCTATTATCTTTTAATTTTGTAAATCAGCATTAAATCACTAATTAAAAAAAAAAGAAAAAGCAAGGGCCAGAGAAGGACTATCCATGAAACTGGTATTTAAATGATCTTGAGCTCAAAACTAAAGTAATGTGAAAGATTGTTTTCACAGAGCATCCTGGAGAAAGGTCTTAAGTAGGTGAAACTCCTGGGAGGGAGAGGACCTATTTGAGGAATGAACAGAATACTCAACCTCCTAATCCTCTGTCTGGAAATTTAGTTCAAAGCTCCAGGTGCAAAATTAGAAGCTATCTCCAGGAAAGAAAATTTAAATACAATGCAAATTTAAATACAATTGATCCTGCACTCAACCCTTCAGAACTGGATAAAACCTGAAAGGTTTCCTAAACCTTTTTATTGTGATTTTTGTTTGTTTGTTTGTTTCTTTCTTTTTTGTGACAAGATAGAGAGAAATTGAGAAAAGTGGGGAGATAGAGGAGAGAGAAAGACACCTACAGAACTGCTTCACTGTTTATGAAGTGTCCCTCTTGTGCAAGTGGGGAGTGTAAGCTCAAACCAGGTCCTTGCACATGTTGATATATGTACTTAACCAGGTGCGTCACCACCCGGTCCCCTATTGGGATTCTTTTAGAAGAAGGAAAAGTACAATTAGTCTTTAGTTATTCAGAGTTGATTGTCCAATTATTGATTTCTTCTAGGGACTTGAAAATGTTATTAGTACCTCCAAGATACTGGGCATTTGGGTAGGGGGCAATGAGACAAAAACTGACCACAGTAATAAATTAAATTTTTATTAGAAAAAAATTTAAAATTAATATTTAGAATTGCATACACTATTTTTAAGCCCTGTTAACAAAGATAATTTCTCTTATTAGCTCTGAGGACCATTTGAAAGGTGACCTCCCCACATTTTAGTTTTTGGTGTCTATAGTTGTGATAATATGCTGTTACCCATTCAGAAGCATCTGCCTATGTCATCAGTCTCTTTCCACAGCCTGCCTGAAAGGACATTTGTACATAATTATCACCTATTTGACATTATTTATTGAGCCCACAATATGCCAAGCACTGCTCTGTATGCTGGAGATACATTAGTGAGCAAAAGGAAGAAAAAAAAATGTCCTTCTGGAGGTTATTTTACCACTGAAGTATTCAGGATACAAAGAATAAACATACTTTTAAAAAGTACATTACAGCGCTAGAGAAGATAGCATAATGGTTAATGGAAAGAGACTCTCATGCCTGAAGCTCTGGAAGTCTCAGGTTCAGTCCCCAGCACCATCATAAGCCAGAGCTCAGCAGTGCTCTGGCTAAAAAAAAAAAGTACATTACAGTAAGGCAGGTGAAATAGCTCATTTGGATAGTGTGCTCTATTGCCCTGAACTAGACTCAGGTTTGAGTCCAGGCCCTCACTACATTGAAGGAAGTTTTTACGCTGTGGTCTTATCTCTCTCTCTCTCTGTTTCTATCTTTAAAAAAAAAAGATAAATAACATAGCATTTAGAAGAATTTCCGTAGCAAGGAGAAATATAGTGCAGAAATAAGGAGGACTGGAGTGTGTAAATATGTTGGTTGCAAATGAGTGGGTTGTTGAATGTGTTATATTGAAATGTTGAGATTAGCAAAGATTTTTAAGAGCATAAAGCAAAGACCCCGATGTGAGGACATTCCTGTTGTATTTCAGGGATAGCAGAGAATGTGTGGCTAGAGTGGAGAGAACAAGGGACAATAATAATAAAAGGTGGGGTAAGAAAAATAAATACACAGGGGCAGGGGAAGTTTTAGGTTAGAGCATTCCAAAACCTTCTTGTGACAGATAATCCCTAGATGTGCTGACTGACATGGTAGCTGCTATTGCTAGTGTGGTTCTAGGCTATTAAAATGTTGACATGCTCTGATTTACATTTTAGCAGCATTGTTCTGCTACTATACAGAGAGGCTAGAAAAGAAGCAAGTGGCTTTCAACTAGCCATATGCAGATCCTATGCAGTCTGGTACCAGCAAGATACTTAAAAGTGTTCTCATCTATACCATGCCTGAAGGACTGATCAAAACTTTAATCAAGCTAGTGGGATTAAATATTTCCTAAGATGTTTTATCAATAACACCAACATTTCCTCAGAATGATGTAATTTGTAATGAGGAAGAGTAGGAGAAGAAACGCATGTGTTGACATCTCAGTCAGAACTAGGTATCATACTAATTTTAACAACAACAAAAAAATCCAGCAAGATTGGCTTAATCATACACTTCCTCTTTCAAAAAACCTAAAACTCAGAAAAATGAAATCATCATTATGCTAGGAGCAGGATATGAATCTTTGTCTCGCTGGCTCAAAACGCATGTCTCTTTTTCTACACCCTATCAATTTCCTGTAATAAATTAAAGCTCACAGCCTGATAAAATTATTAGGTTGAAATGAGCTTGGTTCTACTTCCGATACCTAAGATGGTGTGGTTCTCCTCACTGTTTGAAGACAAAGTCAGTCCTTTTCATGGAGTAAAGAAGATCCCTTCATTGTGGATTCTAAAATTAGCCCCCTGAGAGGGAATAATTTCCTTCCTCCTTGTTGGAAAAAAATGGGACATTGTTTCCAGAGGCAGGGAGCCTAATCATTCTTGTACCCATGTTTTGCTGCAGGAAATTAAAATTAATGGAAGCTATGTGATAATGAAATGGCACTTTCTGAAACGGATGTTGTCAAACAAGGATTCGACTGGTATGGAAGGAATAATGATGGCCTGGATCAGCACAGAAAGTCCCTGTGCCTGATCAGTCCCTGACAGCAAAGGACTAGGGGCTGTGACACCCACATCCCAGTGAGTGCTGCCTTTATTGCCCAGCTTTAAACCTTCAGGGAGTTATCATTTCTTTCATTCATGCAAATACAGTCACCAAAGTTCCTTTTGCCTGGAGTCAGAGCCCAAATGCAGATAGTGGCTGGAACCGAAGGCTCCATCCCAGTTTTTTTGGAATAAGATAGATGTCATTCACAAATATTAAATGGTAGCTCAAGACTGCCCTTCACTTGCTATCAGGTCTTTATTTGTGTCTCCTAAATAATGTCTGAACTTCTAGAGGAAAGCCTGTCTCCTTTCCATTTCCAATCTGAATGTTACTATTTAACAGAGATAACTGTACACATGATTAGACCTAGGAATTGAAAAGGCAAACAGAATTCATACTCATTTGCTAAAAACTTCCTTTGTTCTGAGTCCAGAAGTTTTTTTCCTGGGAGTCCGTGGATTGAAATCAGAGTGAGGTTACTAAACTTCAAGTGGGAGCTAGAAAAGAAAACACACCCAAAAGTGGTAAATCACAAGTGGTAAAGGTTAATTACAATTCAATTTAATCTTACTTCACATGTCATCCAAATGGAGAACTTTTCTCTGAATCTCGCCAACTATTTTAAAAATATTTTATTTATTTATTGGAGAGAGAAAGACAGGGATAAATTGATATGATAACGGGATATAGAATGGTAAAGAGAAAGAGAGACACCTTGCAGCACTGCTTCACCTCTTGCAAAACTTTCCCATTGCAGGCAGGGACTTGGAGGTTGAACTTGTCATTGCACCTTACAGCTCATATGCTCTCACAGGTGTGCTGCCACTTGATGCCCTTAGCAACTACTTTTGCACAAACCTTCAAATAGAACCAATCATTTGAAAGATGGAGTAGAGAACTGCAGAAACTTCCAGTGGCTACGTTGTTGTAATGGCAGATGTCACTTGATATACATATACATATTTTAATTTGCTTCTCAGAAGAAAACCCACAGAGTAAGTTTAAAAAAATTAATGCAGGGGAGTCAGGTGGTAGCGCAGCAGGTTAAGCACACATGGTACAAAGCACAAGGACTGGCATAAGGATCCTGGTTTGAGCCCCGGCTCCCCACCTGTAGGGGAGTCACTTCACAGGCGGTGAAGCAGGTCTGCAGGTGTCTCTCTTTCTCTCCCCCTCTCTGTCTTCCCCTCCTCTCTCCATTTCTCTCTGTCTGAACCAACAATGACGATATCAATAACAACAATAGTAACTATAACAATAAAACAAGGGCAACAAAAGGGAATAAATATTAAAAAAAAGAAAAATTAATGCAAAGTTCAAGTGTCAGGCTGTTTCTTAAAATGTGATTAGTTCATAGCTAAACTGCTTAACAATCAAGCAATTTGCATGCTCTCCATTTAGGCTCTGCAGCAGCACAATGAGGGTACTTATATTTTATTTCTATTTCATTAAATAGAACTGAGGCAAAAGACCAGTTAGGAAGTCTGGAGGCAGGTTATGAACCCAGCGAATCTAATACATGTCTTCCTACCCAGTTTCTGCCTCTACTGCCCTGTAGACCCCAAACTGTTTACTAGGATGCAAAGATCATCTAATTCCCATCAGCTAACACTAGTTTATGTCTTCTGTTATAGATATCCAGCTTTCTCTTCATAACAAGGAGTAGTGGTCCTCCTCTGAAACCACTTGTGGGCCAAAATTACATAAAGTAAAGAAGCAATTACATTAATTTGGCTGGGGAAAAAATGGAACATCCCTAGCTCCTAAATAGTCTAACAAATAATACATAAGTTTAACCTGTAGCACATAATAAAATCAGGAATGCTGTGGTAAACACACAGCCTACATAAAGTAATTCTAGGAAGGACTTGGTGGGACAACTCTCATGGCCCTAGAACAGATTTTGCAAAATAATAATGAACATTATTTCCAATTTTTTGGAAATAAGATTTTTTTGCAAATAAGCTTTTTGTCACAACAGAAAAAAAAAAAAGCTCTTTAGATTTCTTTTTGTAGGAGCCAGGTGACTGTGGAGTCACACCCAGTTAAGCACATATACTACCCAGGTTTGAGCCCCTGCTTCCCACCTGCAGGGGGGCCGCTTCACAAATCAATGACCACTGTTCCTTGATATGAAGGGAAACCTGGGTATCTATAACAGAAGTCATAAACTAGTGTTAGCTGATGGGAATTAGATGCTCTTTGCATCCTACTAAACAGTTTGGGGTCTACAGGGCAGATCTGTCTGCAGATGTCTTATCTTCCTCTCTCCCTATCTCTCCTCCTCTCTTAATTACTCTTGTCTTGTCAAATGAAACAAGAAAGGGAAAAAACTAAATTTTTTTTTTGTTAATAAAAACAATCACTGAATTAAGTATTTTGTAAAACTGAAGGGGCATCAAGGGAACTTTTGAAAAATAATACTGATATGCTACTCAAATCAGCATACTGGAAGCATCATCTAGGAGAAAATTCGTGAAGTTTCCCTTTAAAAGCAAAGCTCCCTTACATTTGCATCAAGCTTCCTTGGGCCTGAAGCTCATTCAGGCATTATCATAAAGATTAATCTTCAAGACAATTTGTGCAGGGGAGAAAGTGGGTTTTTATTACTCCTATTTCATACAGGAGAAAACTAAGGTTGGAAATGGCAGGTAATTTGTTCACAGTCACGAAGCTCATAAACAGTAGGGCAGAAATGAAAGCCATGTCTTCCCACCCTGAGCAGTGCCCTCTCCATCACCTAGCTGCCTCCCCACCATCCCTGTGAATGATGCGAAGTTGCATGCCCAGCACATACATGTAAGTGCAGGCTTCTGAAGAACTTATCTGCCTAAGACTCACTCCATGTTTTTCCCCAAGTATACAAAATACCCTTGCTGCAAATGTGCCTTGAAGATCGAATCAGAAGATTTTTACAGGTGAGCTGATCTTTTCATGGGCTTCGGGCTGATGAAAAAGATATTCCCCACCCTCTCAAATCTCTTTTTTGTTTGCACCTTCCCATAAGCCAATCAAATGCCTAAAAAGAAACCTTCACCAAGTTAGAGGAAAACACCTGCCCTCCTTTCCCATGAGGAGATTGGAAAATTTCCAAATGTGGAAATGCTATCAATTTACTGACAATCTGTTAAGTACCATTAAAAGCAAGAGAGTTTTGGTGACAGCAAGGGCTGGCAATGTAATAAACTCAACTGCACCTGACATTTAAAAATAGCTAAATATTATGAAAGGTTTTGCTCTAAAATCTCTGTGGATGTATGTTATTTAAGAAAGCATATTCTTTTTTGATACGAATAAAACTAAGCACATCTTATCCTCTAATAAGAATAAAACCTTTGACTATGTTCAAATAACATAAAGGTCACAATTAACTGCACTTACTTATGGCTACCAGACTGCAAAGACATATCAAAGACAGGCCTTTGGTTTAGTATAATTTGAAGTAAGACACAAATAATAATACATATTTATACTCACACACAGTTAAAATTGATTTTAGCTTTGGAGGCTATGTGATTGAAAAGTTTTATTTTCTATTTATCGCTAAGCAATTATAGATAGGCCCTATTTTTTTTTACATTTCCATGTCATTAATATGCACAGTAATTATCCAGCTACATATTTCATTATAAAAACAACACTGAATAATTTGAATTATCTAACAACATGGATAAATGACTGGTAGATTTCCAAATCATCACAGTGCATTATGCTGAATTATGCTACTGTGCAAATATATATTTCTTCAAAAGATGGGGTTATGGATTTTCATATTTACAGGAACCTTTTATTTAGCCTGTCCTTTCAATTTTTTCTACTCCTTTTTTTTTTTTAGTCTTTTGTATTCTTCTTTATAGCCGTTCTGGTACTTTATCTAGTCTTCAGATTCACTACATTAAGTTTCCTTGCTATTTCGATTTTCTCCTTTCCTCATCCCCAAGTATGTAAATCATCCACATCATAAAGAAAACCAACGTCCATGCTCAGCAAATAAACAGCTACAGAAGCCAAACCTTCCACCTCTGCACCCCAAAAAGAACTTTGGTCTGTACTCCCAGAGGGATAAAGAACAGGGAACCTTCCAATGTAGGAGATGGGTACAGAACTCTGTTGGTGGGAATTATATGGGATAGTACCCCTCTTATCCTACAATCTTATTAATCATTATTAAATTACCAATAGTAAAAAAAAGAAAAAGAAAAAAAAAAAAGAAAGAAAGAAAAGGAAAGAAAACAGATCGATTATGAAGAAATCTCACTTCCACTTGGTTTTTTGCCACCTACAGATACATCTGTAAGAATATTCTCTGACAGAAGCAATTACAGAAGCCAGACCTTCCACCTTCTGCATCCCACAATGACCTTGTGTCCATACTCCCAGAGGGATAAAGAATAGGAAAGCTATCAGGGGAGGGGATGGGATGTTGAGATCTGGTGGTAGGAACTGTGTGGCATTGTACCCCTCTTATCCTATGGTTTTGTTAATGTCTCCTTTGTTAAATAAATAAGTAAATAAATAAAAGAATATTCTCCGACACACAGGAGACTCGTGTCTCCTCATTAGTCTTGTCTTTTCTTCAAATTCCTATCCCACCTCTCCTATCCCTGGAACAGAAAACTTCTCTTTCAATTGTACATAGAAACTTGGAAGCATCCAAAGCAAAGGATTCTGGGGAAGAAGGATAGGGAAAGGGGTGAAGGTAAAAGAGACTGCCAGGAAAAGAACCCAAGCTGGGAGTGAGAGTGTTTTGAAGACACCTATCATGGCAAGATGAGAAACTGTAATCACGTGCCAATAATTACACTACAAAACAGTAACCTCCCATTAAAAAAAAAAAAAGCTAAAAGAAAAAGGAAAACAAAATGTGGAGTCAACTAGTGTTGTTGCACATATAGCTATGAAGTCAGCAGAGGCCGTGTCTTCTGGTCTGGCTTCTATTCTGAAATATGTCTCAGATTCAAGATGGGTCTCGGACTTGAAATTGTCACATCTGACATTCACATTACAGCGGAAGAAAGAAGAAATGAGTCGAACGGCTGTTCAACAAGGAGTTGTCCTTAAAAGATTCTCACGATACTGTTTTAAAATGGCAGAACTTAGTGACACACAGTCCCCTATGGCAGCAATGGGTTTGAAAAATGTGTCTGGTTTTTCCTAAGAATTTTGGTGCCCAGGACAAAGAATAAAATAAATACTGGCAGGCCATTGGGTGTTATGGCACAGGAAGTTTATTGATAGATGTGGTGAGCTATACACCTACAAAAGTAAAACTGCATTTCTAAAATATTACAAACAAGTGATAAATCTTTTGTATTATTATTATTGTCACCAGGATTGTCACTGGGGCTCAGTAACTGCATGACAAATCCACCGCTCCTGGAAACTTTTTTATTTTTATTTTTTTAAAATAGAGAGAAACTGGGAGTCGGGCAGTAGCACAGCGGGTTAAGCGCACGTGGCACAATGCCCAAGGTCCTGCGTAAGGATCCCGGTTCGATCCCCCAGCTCCCCACCTGCAGGGGAGTCGCTTCACAAGCGGTGAAGTAGGTCTGCAGGTGTCTCTCTCTCCCCCTCTCTGTCTTCCCCTCCTCTCTCCATTTCTCTCTGTCTTATCTAACAATTACGACATCAGTAACATCAATGATAATAACTACAATAATAAAAAACAACAAGGGCAACAAAAAGGAATAAATAAATAAATATTTTTTAAAAATAGAGGAAAATTGAGAGGGAAGGGGGAGGTAGAGTAGGGTAAATATGGGAGGATATCTGTAGCACCGTTTCACCACTAGGAAGCATCTTTCCTATAGGTGGGGGCCAGGAGCTTGAACTGAGGTTCTTGTGCATAGTGACATGTGTGCTCTACTGAGGGTGCCACAGCTCAGCCTCCAAACCAATTTTTTTAATGAAAAAGTCCTGGAAGGCAACTATGCATGTGGAAACTCATGATAGGAAGGAAAATTGGTAAGGTTAGAGAAAGACCCTTCTATCAATCAAGATTCAGGCAGGAAATACATAATCTCCTTTACTAGATTTGATTGAATGAAAGCAGGTATGTGCAGAGTTCCTGGAACCAATAATGGATGGATGGGTGTCCAGGGACTAGCAATGTTAAGAGGAATGCCAATACATATTTGAATGAAGATCATATAGTGGTTGTTAAGTCCTGGCACCAGCACTGTCTTTCTTTTGGATCTTGGGTAAATTATTTTACCTTTCATTTTGTTGTTGTTGTTGTTGTTTACTGTCTTTATTTACTTATTGGATAGAGACAACCAGAAATAATAGGAAGGAGGGAGAAAGAGAGAGAGAAAGAGAAAGAGAGAGACAGACTTGCAGCACTACTTCACCACTCACAAAGCTTCCCCATGCAGATAGGGCTAGGGGTTCGAGCTCAGGTCTTTTCACATTGTAACATGTGCACTCAACCAGGTGTGCCACCACCCAGTTCTCCTTTCTGCTTTTGAGTTCCTTAATTTGAAAAATGAAAAAAAAAAAAAAAGGATCTAACACATTACAGAGGGTTTCTGAGTACTAAATAAATTATATCTGTAAAACTAGAATACAGCATGCCACAGAGAACATTTTAAATAATGTTAATTCTTTTTTTTTATTATTGTCTCCAGAGTTACAGTTGGGTTTTGGTGCTTGCATGATGAATTCACTGCCTCTGGTAGCCACTTTACCCTTTTCTTCTTTTTTTTTTTTATTTTTATTTTTATTTTTATTATTTATTTTCCCTTTTGTTGTCCTTGCTATTCTGTTGTTGTAGTTATTGCTGATGTTGTCATTGCTGGATAAGACAGAGAGAAATAGAGGAGGGGAAGACAGAGGGGGAGAGAAAGACAGACACCTGCAGACCTGCTTCACCGCCTGTGAAGCGACTCCCCTGCAGGTGGGGAGCCGGGGGCTCGAACCAGGATCCTGACGCCGGTCCCCGCGCTTTGCGCCACCTGCGCTTAACCCGCTGCGCTACTGCCGGACTCCCCCTTTTCTTCTTTTTATTTAATAGGACAAGAGAAATTGAGGGCAAAGACTGAGAGGCAGAGAGAGAGAGAGAGAGAGAGAGAGAGAGAGAGAGAGACACTGGGGGTTGGGCAGGAGAGACAGAGAGAGATAGAGAAAGAGAGAGAGAGAGGCTGGAAGCACTGCTTTACTACTCGTGAAACTTTCCCTCTTAAGGTGGGGGCCAGGGGCTTCAACCCATATCTTTGAATGGTAACACATGCATTCAACTGGGTGCACCGCTGCCCAGATGCAAATCTTAACTGTTTACACTACTGAAAATGAGTCCAATTCATAAGCATGGTATTCAAGGTCCTATGGCTAAGGTACCTAACCTCTTCAACTTTGCTTGTAATATCAAGATTCTTGCTGTTCTCTGAAGGTTCCCTAACTCTTCCATGTCTTTATATAAAATTCTCTCCAGTATGACCATTTTCTCCAACTTCATATTTACTGTGATAGTTATCTCTCTAATTTGAGATGGAAACATCCAAGTATTTAATATATTTTTAAAAATAATTTCTTATTTTTATTTATTTATTCCCTTTTATTGCCCTTGTTGTTTTATTACTGTAGTTATTGTTGTTGTTGTCATTGTTGGATAGGACAGAGAGAAATGGAGAGAGGAGGGGAAGGCAGAGAGGGGGAGAGAAAGATAGACACCTGCAGACCTGACCTGCTTCACCACTTGTGAAGCGACTCCCCTGCAGGTGGGGAGTCGGGGGCTCAAACCAGAATCCTTATGCCGGTCCTTGCACTTTGTGCCACGTGCACTTAAGCCACTGTGCTACCGGCCGATTCCCAAAAAACAATTTCTTAAACTTAACTTTCTAAGAGTTTTGATCTAAAAGCAAGATCTTTAAATGCATAAATTAAATAGCACTTATCTCCTTGGTAGTGGAAATATGAATAAAAATGTTAGGGGTCTTATTCTGATTATCAATGACTATCCAAAAAGTTACTGTAAACAGAATATTGGTCATGGAGTATATCTTGGGTTTGGACATGCACTAGATCAAGTGGCCGGAAGAGCAGAACCAATGACAAAGGACAGCTCTTAGATCTAATGATGCTGATTTAATGTATATAAACAATATCTAACATCACTGTGAGCCTTCTGCTCTGATATCAAAGGTCACTGTGTCGTGAAAAAAAAAGTTCAAGTTAAGTGCTCAAGCCAATGAAACATTAAACAAGTGCACCTGCATTTCTGAAGCAGATAATTCCAGTGGGGATTTCACGTTGCTGTGGATACAAAGGGAGGAACAGCTCAAAGATACTTGTGAAGCAGAGAGGGATTAGAGTATCCAGGGAAATAAGCAAAAGGTATTGCGTTTCATTCCATGCTTAGGGAGGACAGCTACAAAATTAGGTCTAAACATCCTTATCCTTCAAATAAAGAGGGTCATGTTGCCAATTTATGGTGAACATGATAAAAGAAACATAAAACTTTTTATGTTGTTTACTTTTCTGGACAGCAGATACTTGTAAACCTGCCAGATGACTGCTTATTATTATTTAAAAAATGTTTTCCTGTGATTTTTTTTTTTTTTTTTACAAACCAAGGGCAACAAAAGCACGTGATTTAATTAACTGCATCCATTAATGTTTCTGTTTGAGCAAATAGATAGAGAGTAAATGATTTTCTCCCACCTAACTAAATCCTACAATTTACTTAAAATTTGTTTTCAAAACACTGACAAAAATATTTTCCAAATAGCAATAAATCCTACCTCAAGGTCAGTATTTAACCTAACCACATACTTTAGTAGTAAAAAAATAAATAAATAACCAGATGCATTTCAGGCTGAATGGTATTTCATTGTGCCACTAAATGATAAAATCTTATAAATAGGGTTTAAATGTTGGGAGTCATGAAAACTTTCTTTAGCTATTAGAAGAAAGAGAATAAAATAAATCAAAACTTTCAGATGCCAAGTTGCAGATGTTACTATGATTCCATCCTGAACTCCCAGTGCAGGTGACCTGACCTGCTCCCTGGAACCTTACCTTTATAGACCCTAGCCCACTAGGGAAAGATAGAAACATGCTGGGGGTATGTATCAACCTGCCAACATCCATATCCAATGGAAAAGCAATTACAGAAGCCAGAACTCCCACCTTCTGCATCCCATAGAGAATTTTGGTCCATATTCCCAGAGTGGGGAGAAATGTTAGGGGAAGATGAACACAGGGTTCTGAACTCCAATTCCATCAAGACACAGAGAGAGAAGAGGAAAAAAGGAAGGATACTTGGAAGTAGTCATGGGTATAGGTGTGACTTAAAAAGGAAGAGAAGGCAGGATTGTAGGGAAAAAATGGGCAAAAAAATATATAGAATGATAGGTAGATAGATAGATATATAGATAGAGAAATAATAGTCACCTCTTCAACAAATGACTGGATAAAAATGTTACAGGACAGGGGCCAGGTGGTGGTGCACCTGGTTGACTGCACATGTTACAATGTATAGGGACCCTGGTTCAAGCCCCCAGTCCCTACCAGCAGGAGGAAAGCTTTGCAAGTGGTAAAGCAGTGCTGCAGGTATCCCTCTGCCTCTCTTCCCCTCTCTCTCTTCCTCTCTTGATTTCTGATTGTCTCTATCCAATAAATAAATAAAGACAATAATAATGAATTTTTAAAAAAATTTATGGGACACATATTCAACAGAGAATTATACAACAATAAAAAGAGATGATATTGTGTCCTTTGGGATAAAGTGGATGGAAATGGAGATTATGCTCAGTGAAGCAAGGAAGAACAGCTATAGAATGGTTTCACTGATATACAGAATATAGAGAATTGAATATAGAAATGTGAAAAATGTCAACCTATTTTCAAGACTAGGGGAGAACCATAGTGGTTATCTATGAGGGTGGGGATATAGACACAGACCTTTGGTGTTGGGAATGGTAAAAAATAAGTTAACTTGAAAAAGAAAAGAATTAATAGTGCCTCTGTGTGTGCAGTGTGCATGTGTGGCACAGTGTCTGTGTGTGTAAGTCAAAACATATTTGTGACCTTGGGGGAACTATTGTAGCCTCCAATGGAGGGAACAGTGACACAGAACTTATACCCCTGTTATACTATAATTTTGAAAATCAATATTAAATCACCAATTATAAAAATAAAACAAAATATAAGTATAAAATAAATTAAGACAATCTATTTTCTTTAAATTTTTTTCAATTGAGATCACAAGAGATTTATTTTTTTGTACTTTATTTTTTTAATTTTAATTTATTTATAAAAAGGAAATATTGACCAAACCATAGGATAAGAGGGGTACGACTCCACACAATTCCCACCACCAGAACTGTTTCCCATCCCCTCCCCCGATACCTTTCCTATCCTCCCTCTGGGAGTATGGACCCAAGGTCACTGTGGGATGCAGAAGGTACAAGGTCTGGCTTTTGTAATTGCTTCCCCACTGAAAATGGGCATTGACAGGTCAATCCATACTCCCAGCCTGCCTCAAAAGAGATTTCTTGAAGGTCACTTTATCTAACAAGGCTGCTGTGTCCCAGGCCACACAGATGTTGGTGACAGTACTTTCTGGTCTCCAGAAGGTGACCAAGCAGATTGATCTAAAGACAACAGGTGAAATGAGGATTTTGAGCCTTTCTAGGACTGGGTGGAATTGTTAATGGGCAAAGAAGAGGTTGAGATCTCTCCCATGGCCCTACTTCTCCCTTCTTTTAGACACTCTCTCTCTCTCTCTCTCTCTCTCTCCCTCTCTCTCTCTCTCTCTCTCTCTCTCTCTCTATATATATATATATATATATATATATATATATATATATATATATATATATATATATATCTTCACCGCTTGTGAAGGGACTCCCCTGCAGGTGGGGAGCCGGGGGCTGGAACCGGTATCCTTAAGCCAGTCCTTGAGCTTTGAGCCACCTGCTCTTAACCTGCTATGCTACTGCCCAACTCCATTAAACTTTCTTGTGTCCAGGTCTGTGTCCTGAGGTAAAGGATCTAGTGTCAACACTGAATTCAATAGTAATTTATCATCATCTGCCTAGGATATTGTCCATTGGTGGTCTGTAGATTCTCCAGGAACTTGACAGGAGAGCATGTAGGTGGCTAGGGTAAGGGGAAAGAAGATATGTGGTGCAGGAATTCAAATAAGAAAAAAAAAGTATGTATTAGGAGCAGATGGTGGCTCACCTGGTAGAGTGCACATACATGACGATAGGACCCGGGTTCAAACCCCTAGCCCCTTTCTGATGGGGATGGGGAATGCTCCATACGCAGTAAAACTGTGCTGCAGGTGTCTGTCCTCTCTATCTTTCTCTATTCTCACACTATCAAAAATAAAGAAAAAAGGAATGAATATGTATCTCTATATCAAAATATTAACATAAATCCTTAATGAAAACATTAAAAATAATTCAATATTTGAAAAAGACACTGAATAAATAGGAGTCTTAGCAAACAGACTATATAAATTGAGTTTTTCTTTGTGATTTAAGGGAAATGACTAATATTTAATGATTAAAATACTATATATTGGACACATTTCTATAACTGCACATATATATAAAGTGTCAATTCCAAGATGGCAGCTATAAAAGATGAATGAAGGGGGCCATGCTGTGGCACACTGGTTAAGCGTACATATCATGCAAGAACGAGGTTCAAGCCCTTGCTCCCCACCTGCAGGGGGAAGCTTCATGAGTAGTAAAGCAGATCTGAAGATGTCTTTCTCTCCCCTCCTCTATCTCATCTCCCCTCTTTCAATTTCTCTCTGTCCTGTTAAATAAAAATTGAAAGAAAAATAAATAAATGACTGCTTGGGAATGGTGGATTTGTAATGCAGGTACTAAGCCCCAGTGATAAACTCTGGTGATGAGAGAGAGAGAGAGAGAGAGAGAGAGAGAGAGGAAGGAAGGGTCTTTACAAAGAAGAAATGGCAAAGTAACAGATACAGTCAACTCCATAAAAAAAAAAAAAAAGCATTGTGGGGATTCAAAAGGGACACTGAGGGCCTTGTGTTGTAGATAAATGATAGCAGTTGAGAAGGCATTATTAACACCATATGGGCAGGTCTCCTAAGGCTTGGCAGATATATCTTTCTTGGGCCTTCATTCTTAATGGTGAGAGTTCAAGCATGAACCTCTGTGAAATGTTTTCTACTAGATCCAATTTAGCCTGTGAATACCATGAGCATGGGATAATGACTTCTGCTACATAATGTTTAATAAGCTAACAATTAGTCCTGGTGAGCTCTGAAGTAATGATGTAATTTGGAAGATGCATGATTTGTTGAGAATTAGAAAATGTGGTTTGGAAAACAAGCCCATAAAATAGGTTATTTACAATGAACAATTAAAGGGGAAATAGGCTCTCTTATTGAGATAAGATTGCCAAGTTTGAGGAAATGTCTATGAAATAGTTACTAAACCTAACTGCATGTCAAAAATTACCTGGTGAGTCTGCTAAAAGTACATATTCCTGGAACCCATTCCAGCAATATTGATTTGTACCCCAGGGGATAGGGAGGTCAAAAACTGTCTGTTTCTAACAATCACCTCTACCCACCTCAAAGACTTCATAATCTGCTACTTATAGAAAACTGGCTCACATTTTCTCTGCCGTGGATTCTTAAAATAAAAAAGGAAACTGAAAGTGTTTTTTGTTTTTTTTTCAAGCCTAAGGGCATGGCTGTGTTGGCACAGGGAAGATACTAGTTATTCCTTTGAAAAGAATTCTCTTCAGAGAAGTTAGAACTACATGTAGAGATAAGCATGGTCTCCAGAAGCCTGCTTATGAGTTGGTTTTGTGGTTCTGGGTCTCACACAGTGGTTCCAAGTACTCTTGATCTCCCCAGAGAATAACTACCTGGAACCTCTGTGGAAACAGCCTTACACTTGTATATTCCAGGCTTGGCTCTTTCTGGGTACCCCCTCCAAATTTGCACACAATGCCAATTGCTACAAAGGAGGGTTGGTATATTCCCTCAGTGCACCTGTAGACACTTCTATTTGTTTTGTTCCAGGGTAAAATAATTCAATATGCAGATGTGATAGACTGAATCCTCCTTCTGCAGTGAGAAAAGGAAGTGATTCATGGAGTTAGAACTGAAATGATGTGCAGGGACAGGAATTTGAGGATGTAGTGTCTTTTGTAATTTGGGGAGTGAAAGTGCATTCCAGAAAAGTGAAGAGGGAAGGGTGGAGAGGGTACTGATTTAAGGTATCAAAGACCCAATGATTCATCAGCAGGCTTGTCAAACAGATTACTGGGTTCCTTTCTCCAAGTTTCTGATATAGTACCTCAGAGGTGGGACCTAATAATTTGTCTGTCTAACAAATTCCAAAATGATGGTGTTGCTGGTTCAACTGCTCTTCTAGGAAGACTTTTGCAGGAGTGGGACCATGTGGTGGCACACTTGGTAGAGTGTGCATGTTACCATACACAAGGACTCTGGTTCAAGCCTCCAGTCCCCACCTACAGAGCAGAAGCATCATGAACAGTGAAGCAGTGCTGCAGGTGTCTCTCTTTCTCCCTTTCTATCTCCCCTTTCCCTCTTCATTTCTCTGTCTCTATCTAAAATAAATAAATAAATACATACATAATAAAATAACATAGTTTTAAAAAAGTTTTGCAGAGGTGTTGCATGTTCAAAAGGGTAGAGTATGTTCTAAGCTTCTATAAAGAAAATATATGAATCCACTAAATACGAAGAGGCATAAAGATTGAATATTTTGTCTTGGTCTATTTTCTTAGTTTTTTTAAACTATTTTTTCTTTATTTTTTATTGAGGGGTTAATGTTTTACAGTACAGTTGTTGACACATGGGTACAATTTCTCATCTCTCACCCCAAAATTAGGTCCATTATCTTGTACCAGAAATGGAAAGCCTGCTGTCCTCTCCAACCCTTTTCCTTATATTAGAGTCCTTTGCTTTGGTGCAATACACCAAACCAGACTAAGTTTTACTTTCTTTTCCCCCCTTTCTGTTCTTGTTTCTTAAGTTCTGCTCATGAGTGAGACGATCTCATATTCACCCTGCTCTTTCTGGCTTATCTCACTTAACATGATACCTTCAAGTTCTATCCAAGATGAAGTGAAGAAGGTGACTTCATCATTCTTAATATTTGAGTAGTATTCCATTATAGTCTATTTATCAAACATTTAATTAATTAATTAATTATATTGTAATGAGAGAGATACAAAGAGGAAGTTCAAAGCACTGATCAGCTCTGGCTTAAACCTAGAACCTCAGACCTCAAGCATAAAAGTTTTTTTGCATAACCATCATGCTTTCTCCCCAGCTCTGCCTTTTTTTTTTTATTGGCACCAGAATTATCACTGGTACTTGAATGATGAATCCACTGCTCACGGTGGCCATTTTTCCTTTTTTTTTTTTTTAACTTAATAGAACAAATAGAAATTGAGAGGGGGAGAGGGAGAAAGAAAGACACCTGAAGACCTGCCTCACTACTTCTGAAGCTTTGCCCCTGAAGGGTGGGGAGGTTTGGAGCCAGGCCCTCATGAATGGTAATGTGTGCTCTTAACTGAGTGAGCCACCACTAAGCCTCCTATTGTTTTTTATACTGTTCCTGAATTGCTTGACTGCACTCAGAGCCCCCCTATGATTTACATGACAAAATTGAGATTAGTAGCAGAATAAAAGAAACAAACATATCTAGATTAAGACCTGCAAAACATTTAAATATGAGGAAAAGGTCTAAGAAATATCTGTTGGCAGCCCACAAAGCGGTGATGGTCAGCTTGAGCTTCAGGAGTGGCCCTTGATACCATGCATATTCTTGGTCCTTAAAGAATCTGAGTAACCCTCCCTTTGGACAGCCAGCTATAAAGGCAATGCACAACTTCATCTTTCTCTGGAGTCCAACAGTTTTACATTTCCTTGCAAAACATCACACATGGGGGAAGGTGGTGGCTCACCTGGTAGAGTGCACACTACCATGCACATTACCTGGTTCCCACTTGTCTGGAAAAGCTTCACTAGTAGTGGGGCAGTGCTCCAGGCATATCTCCTTCTCTCCTTATTTCTCTCTGTCTCTTGCCCTCTATAAAAAAATGGCTGCAGGGAACAATGGAGTTGTGTAGGCACCAGCAAAAACCCTGATGGCAAAAATAAAGGGTGTTGGACTACTTGCTTGATTCTCCTGATGTTGGGGGGTGGGGTGGCCACTGTAATGGAGCTACAAGGGATTATCTTTGCCACACAAGGCATTCTGGCCAGGAATACACATAGTTACAGGAAAAGAGAGAGTTTCTTTCCACATTAGAAAGTCCCTGCCTCCCCAGTCACTTCCTTCATTTGGGAGACAATGTTCTGCAGGACCCAGAACATCTGTGACCAGGAATCTTTGTTTTGGCTTCATCACTGAGAGGAAAGAGAATCCAGAAAACACTGGAGAAAGTCAGGTGCTGATTCTGTTATCTGAAAGGGAAAAGGGAAAAGGAAGTGTAGGGGAAAAGCTTCAGGGTCACAAATGTCTCTCTCTCTCTCTCTCACCACCCCCCTCTCTATTACCCCCTTTCCTCTCAATTTCTGGGTATCTCTATCCAATAAATAAATAAAGATAATAATAATAGTAAAGATTCTACTTTAAAAAAAGAAAGGAAAGGAAGGCAGGACTGTAGAAGTGAATAATATATATATATTCCCCCCCCCCAACTCTTATCTATGACCCTGGGAGAACTATGGTAGTTTCTGCTGGAGGGGACGAGGGCATAGAATTCTGATGGTAGGAATGGTGTGGAAGTATAGCCCTATTATCTTATAATCTTGTAAATAATTAATAAAAATAAGGAATGAAAGAAAGGAAGGAAGGAAGGAAGGAAGGAAGAAAGAAAGAAAGAAAGAAAGAAAGAAAGAAAGAAAGAAAGAAAGAAAGAAAATGTTTTGATCTCGCCAGGGATAGGGACAGGGACCTGGACATGTAAACTAGTTGTGAGTCTAACAAGTGTGAAATGTGAAGCACAGCTCTAGATGCTTTTCATTTATTATCTGATTGAACCCCCAAACCAATGTAGGAGAATAGATTCTGGGGTAGCTTCTCCATTCTTTAATGAGGTAACTAAAGCTTACATTTGTTGGATGATTTTTTTTTTTAAAGTACCAACAGTACTGGGAGAGCAATGACTTTCTCCACTGCACCCTAGCTCAAGGCTTTTCAGACCACCCTAGTTGGTCATAAAAATGTAGACCCTGAATCCCACATCCTCCACTCCTACCCCAACCACAGTTACTATCTTAAGGATTAACAACTTTGATAGCCTGCCAGTTGCTGAAAGTGTGGTCCAGAGAGGACGGTTTGAAAGCTATTCATCTACCACAGTAGAAATAAAAATATTTACAAAGATAGGACTAAAAAGCCATCATCTGGGAGGCCAGGTGATAATACACCTGGCTGAGCATACATGTCACAGTGCACAAGAACCCAGGTTCGAGCCCCCACTCCCCACTGAGTGGGAAAACTTTGTGAATGGTGAAGCGGGGCTGCAGGTGTCTCTCTGTCTATCTCTGTCTCCCCCCTTCCCTCTTGATTTCTGACTGTCTCTATCCAATAAACATATAATGATAACTTTTTGTAAAAAGCCACCATTTTTCCTGAAAAGGTTTTAGGTTCAACAATATACCTGGGATTCTATCTCTCTCTTGCACAGTTAGAGTTTCACAGACCATTTTACCATTCCTGGGTTGCTTTTTCATGACAGTGTGTGTGTGTGTGTGGTGAAACCATTGTGTGGTGCCAGGCTTGAACAGGGCCCTACCAAGTGAGCTATCTCTCCATCCCTAGGGTTGTCTGAATCCTCTTAATACAATTTCTGTGATAGCTTGGGTTTGGTCTGTTTGTTAATTTGTTTTTGCTACCAGGGTTTTGAGGGAAGATACAGAGACAGGAGAGATTCCACAGCATCACATCAATGCTTGTGATGCTTTCCTTTTGCATTGTGCTCCCATGTAGTGGCCTAGGGGTTCAAACCCAGGTCTGAGCTCAGGGTAGAGTATGTGTTTCACCAGATGAGCTCATGTACCATGCAAAAAGGGAAGCATCATGAGTAGTGATGTGATGCTGTAGAATCTCTCCTGTCTCTCCCCAAAACCCTGGTAGCAAAAACAAACCAAGCCCAAGCTATAACAGAAATTGTATTAAGAGAACCACTCCTGGCTTCGTTTGCCTCGACCTTTTTTTTTTTTTTCCTCTAGGTTTATCACTGGGGCTTGGTGCCAGCACTACAAATCCACTGTTCCTGGTCGCCTTTTTTTTTTCTTTCCATTTTATTGGATAGGAGAACAGAGAGAAATTGCAAGAGGAGAGGGAGATAGAGAGGGGGAGAGAAAGACAGACACCTGCAGACCTGCTTCACCACTTGTGGAGTGACCCCCCCTGCCTCCCCTGCAGGTGGAAACAGGGGTAGGGGGACTTCAACCAGGATCCTTGCATGGGTACTTACATTTCATACTATGTGCACTTAAACTGTGCGCTACTGCTCCAGCCCCCAGCCTCAGCCTTTATCTATATCCATGTGCTTTGCTAAAGGGCAACTATATGAATATCTATACACCTTTCCCATATTTGGGAGCTACTCTCTTCCCTGATCCAGCTTTCTGGTCCCTTTTCCAGCCATGAAATTATTTCCCCATACAATAGCAAGGATCCATCTGCATATCAGATTTCAGGTTCAGGGAAAAAAAAACAAAACCTAGTATAGTCACAGGCCTTTTGGAATATAACTAAAATAGGCCTACTAGCTATTTACAAAACGGAGACCCCCCCAACTCTTCATCTGCACTATTCCAGCCTTTAGGTTCATGATTAGTCAACAACTTGTTTGGCTTTATATGTTAACTCTCTTTTCAGCCACCAGGTTTCAGATGCCAGCATGATGCCAACCAGACTTCCCTGGACAGACAACCCCACCAATGTGTCCTGGAGCCCTGCTTCCCCAGAGCCCTGCCCCATTAGGGAAAGAGAGACAGGCTGGGATTATGGATCGACCTTTCAAAGCTCATGCTCAGCGGAGAAGTAATTATAGAAGCCAGACCTTCCACCTTCTGCATCCCACAATGACCCTGGGTCTATACTCCCAGAGGGTTAAAGAATAGGAAAGCTATCGAGGGGAGGGGATGGGATACGGAGTTCTGGTGGTGGGAATTGTGTGGAGCTGTACCCCTCTTTATCCTATGGTCTTGTCAATGTTTCCTTTTTTATAAGTAAACAATAAAGAAATAGAAATAAAAGATGAATATTAAGAAAGAACAAACAAAAAAAGAAAACAGAAACAGTAAGTACACTCTGCTAGTTGCTGCTGGCACTTACCCACATCACCTGAAAATGCTTTCCTGTCTCTCTCTGCCTCAGACATCCTTAAGAATGGGAACTAGTGAGTAAATCCTCAGCAGAAACTCTACTCTGAGTTGTGCTCCCAAAAGGGCACTGGTGGGATTAAATTTCAGTGACCTGCTGACAAAAGACTTGGGGAAATCTTGGTGAATTTCCTCACCTCCCCATCTTAAGAATTCCACTCACTGAAGTATTATTCAGGAATACTCCAAACTAAAGTTGATTACATCTAATTATTTTCTTTTTACTTAATACATTCATAGTTTTTTTTAAAAAAATTAAATTATTTATTTATTGGATAGAGACAGAAAGAAATAGAGAGGGAAGGGGTGATAGAGAAGGAGCAAGACACCTGCAACACTGTTTCACCACTTGCAAAGCTTTCCCCCTGCAGGTAAGGACCAGAGACTCAAACCCAGGTGTTGTGCACTGTGATATATGCACTCAATCAGATGTGCCACCACCCAGACCCATTCAAATTCTCTGGTTTTAGCTTTTGAAGGAAGGCAAACAGTTGCCAGAATCATCACTAGAAAATGGTCTGATAGCAGAAGATGAAGATTGAGTGGGTTGGTTTAGGACAGAGCTCCACTTGGCATGTGACCTGAACTTTGTGTGACAGAGAAGAATGCACTACCAATTTAACATCTTTCTTAACCCAAGAGTCACAACCCTCAAAATGTGCCAGTAGGTGGCTCTCCAAAAAGGCCTAGATTGCTCAAAGAAGATAGCCATTCTTATGTTCTTGGAGTTTCTAAGTTGGCAAACATGAGCTAAGTTAACATGAAATTAGCAGGAGTGAATAATTTTAGTAAACGAAGGTGCTACCATGTAACATTAATTGCAGTTAAACACTGACATCAAATTAGGAGACCCAGTTGTGATGAATGACACGGGGGAGGGGGGGTTTCTGGATCATTATTTTCTGGTGACAGAATGGCAGGCCCTTCTGCTTGGGAAGGCTCTGTCTCTGGGCCTGACTCATCATTGACACCATCTTCCTCACCCCAAGCCAAGCTACCAGCGCTTTGTCTCAGCCCATAATAAGCCCCCATTGTGATGCCAACATAATAATTTGATGAGCTGTGCTCTGCCCCAGTGACCTATGATTACTGCCTACTCCCCAGACAAGATACAGGGCAGCAAGCCTGTGCCTGAGACTGGCACCACACTGCATTTTCTCTGCTACCAAAAAGGCAATCAGAGAAGCACATGTCCATCAGTTCACATAGCAGAGCCCGCTAGTACAGAACATTGGCAATCAGCAACCTGTTCACTGGTGTTTAGCTCTGAGATCAGCAAGTAGGCACTAACTATTTAGTTAGCCACCTAATTAGTGACAGGCCACACTGAAGATTTCAGATGTCCTCAGACAAATGTAAAGATAAAAAGCCTAATTACACTGAGAGTGGCTGGCTGGTTTTGCCAGCCGCCACAGCTGTGCCGGATATTGTGTGTCCTGCGCAGCCTGATAAGAGGAATGTGGTCATCTGGCCACAACTGTCACATTACAACATGCCCTTCTCATTTCAAGCTAGTCTTAGTGAACCCAATATCAATTAACTAGGATAGGGATCAATATCCAAAACAGAAACTGGAGATTTTAGGGCCAGATGGTGATTTGACTGGTAGAGTACAAGCATTACTATATGAAAAGCCAGGTTCAAGCCCCCAGTCTCTACTTGCACAGGGAAAGCTTCACAAGTGGTGGAGCAGTAGTATTTCAGATATTTCTCCTCTCCATATCTCTTTGTCCCTATCATTCTGATTCTAAAAATAAAACACTAAGAAAAGAGTCACTGAGACCTAGGGGCTAACCCTGATGGAAAAAATATTGGAGATTTTTATCCTTTGGTGAAATTATTTGGTTGGCATTTTCATGAATACTTCTCCCAATTGTGTAAGTAGAAGCCAAGGCATGTCTGGACTCTAGTGCCCACCATTATTTTCTGTTTATCAATGTATCTATTTCATAAGTCATTCAAAGTGTTGCTGGAACACCACCTAGGGTTGCTTTCAATCTTTGCCATCCCAAGATTCATCGCACTTATACAGCTCCATTACAAGTTCCTCCAGAGATTCTTTACATTGGAATTGAATTAGGAAGGATTTTAGGGTAATGGATTAATAGGAGCTGCCCTACAATTAGGAGTAAATAGTGAAGCACTACACAACAGCATAGAAACATATGAACTGAAAAGGAATAACACGTTAACTGCTTCAGCTCAGTGAATTCATGATCATGAAAGAGAAGAAGCCATTGTGTATTAATCTAGAAAAAAAATTAAATGTGATATGATCTGGACCAGGGCCTGAGGTTCAGGATTTCCAAGGAGCTCTAGGCACTGCTAAAAACACACTATGAGTACAAAGGGGGCAAGGTACAAGTTCATAGGTCTGGTTTCTGATCCCCCACAGCCTTTTCATGATGTTTCCACATTTCTTTCTAATTATGGTTTTTGGAGTATTTTGGTGTTTGAATAGCTGAGACACTCAATTACTACATTTGGGGAGTTCAGCAGGGCTAAATTTGGCAGGCATACTAACTAGTAAAGTAAGGTTTTCTAAGCTCATGGAAAGAGGTCCCTTGATCTCTGGAAAGAACCTTGATGCTTTATCACAAAGCTACCCTCTGGGAAATAAGAGTTTCCCTGATGGAGGATGAAAGCTCACCTCTAAACTAACTATGGCTATTGAACCAAGGACAGAGAGTTAGTTCCCTGGAGACCTCTGACACAGCTGGTGGAATTCCTAGGGTGACAGCACCTCTGGGTGGCAGGCTGTCTCATGACAGAGGTGGGCTGCAGCCTGAAGTCAAGTTACTTCCGGTTAATTCCTTGTGGCTGATATCTGAAGCCATATTTTCTTAATAGAAGCACTGAGAAGGACAATATATATGAAGCACTTAAGCTGCCCAGACTCAGAATTGTATGGAACTGTACCCCTCTTATACCACAATCTTCTCAATCATTATTAAATCATTCATAAAATAAAATTTAATTTAATTTAAAAAATAACTTAGCAGGCAGGGGTTGGGGAAAGCAGGTTAGGATGTGATACAAACATGGGTAAGTTAGGGCATGGGAGCCTGAACTCACTCCTCCTTAAGCTCCTAGGAGAGTTGCTCAGACTGTTCTCATAAGAAAAGGCACTGAGGGAGTCCAGCAGTAGCGCAGCAGGTTGAGCGCACATGGCGCGAAGTGCAGGGACCAGCATAAGGATCCTGGTTCAAGGCCCCAGCTCCCCACCTACAGGGGAGTCTCTTCACAGGTGGTGAAGCAGGTCTGCAGGTGTCTATCTTTCTCTCCCCCTCTCTGTCTTCCCCTCCTCTCTCCATTTCTCTCTGTCCTATCTAACAATGACGACATCTATAACAACAATAATAACTACAACAACAATAAAAACAACAAGGGCAACAAAAGGGAAAATAAATAAAATTTAAAGAGAAAAGAAAAGAAAAGAGAAGAAAAGAAAAGAAAAGAAAAGAAAAGAGAAGAAAAGAAAAGAAAAGAAAAGGCACTGAACCCCAGGCAGAGAGAAGCAAATTATATGCACCTTATTCTCGTTCCTGAGCTAACCTGCACTCCTGTCCTCCATCGGTCAGTTAGGGGCATTGGGAAAGCTGAGGGAGCTTCAGAGAATCCTATGGGAAGGGGTGCTATCACGAACAAGCATACAGGGAGTGTCCAGACCCAAGAGTATGGGGAAAACATCAAGGGATGCTGGTATGTGTTCCCAAGAAAATGCCTCTCGTGCATGCCACCAAAACTGGAGGGCCCAGGATGCATTGCAGGAGCTAATAAAGACTGCAGGATGCACAGAGACCCACAGGCCTGACAACCAGACAAGAAGGTCTGTTCATGCTATTGCAACTGTGAGTGAGCAGCAGCTGAGGATCAGATAGAATGTTACACTAATAATAATAATAATAATGATAATAATAAATAAAAACAACCATCTTAATATTCCTTCCCCCATGTGTGTGAGTTGGTAACTTTGGGTAAAGCAAATCAGTTCCTTCAACCACATCTTCAAACTTAAGAATGGTGCAACAAGGAAAAAAAAATCTGCAAAGGCTGCTTTGAAAAGAAGACCAAATATACAGTATAAATCTTTTTTTTTTGCAACGAAATAATGTAAGAATAAAGAGTTGTGTTTGTTTTGCTAGAAGATGGCTGGACTACCATGTTTTTGGAAAAAAAAGGTAGTTTACTGGGTCTCCAGTGGGTTTTCCAGGAACTCCAGCACGCCAGCTGAGTTAAAAAATGCAGTTCAAAGAGAGCCCAAGGAAGGTGATGTTTCTAAATTTTGCCTCCAAACTGATCCTCACAGTGGAGAGGAAGTGTTGGTGCCTGTGCCTAATGGAAACTGTGTTTCTTCATTGTAGTTCGAATCATTTAGAAACTCTAGCTCAAATGGCAGTTAAACTGGTAAGGTAAAATATGCAGTAGGTTACTATGGTGAGCACTAATTTAAAATAATTAGTGAAAATAATGAGAAAACTATTTCCTCTCCTAAGGATTAGAGATCCGTAAACTGATACCAGCCTATTTTTAGTGTATGTAATCTGTGTAATGATGATAGAGAATTATGAGTACTTTAAAATACTTTTAAAAGGTTGGTCCAAGGAATTTAATCAACCAAGTTTTTATATCAAAATTTATACTTGTCTTTATTAAGCCTAAGTTGATTTCACAAAAAAGAACATTACAATATGTCTTAATGTAATGATATAAATGAACATAATGGCTTAGTATATTGTTAAGTTCAAATTTAAGACCTGCTTGTGAAAACTTCTTGACTGCCATTAATTCATAGTTCCATGCTGATAAATCACTAATCAAAAATGGGTTTGACCTCAAAAGTGACAGTTTGGCCCCAGGCACCATGATATAACAGAATAATGCTGGAGTTCTCTCTCCCTCATTAGTAAATAAAATAAATGAATCATTAAAAAATTAAACTTGGGGGCAAAAAACTAAATAGTTTTCTAAAGAAAAAATGCACATGCCCACAGACACATGAAGAAACACTCTACTTCACTTATCATTTGAGAAATACAAATTAAAACTACCCTGAGATACCATCTCATACCTGAGAAAGTGGCTGACATCAACAAACCAGGAATGACAGGTATTTGGTGAGGTTGTGGAGAAAAAGGGATTCTACACTGCTGATGAGAATGCAAACTACTGTAACCCCTTTGGAAGACTGTATGGACAGCCTTTGAACAAACAAAAATGGAATTACCTTATGACCTAGCAATACCATTCTTAGGCATTTATCCAAAGGACACTGAAACACTTAGTAGAAGAGATATATGCATCCCTATGTTCATAGCTGTGTTCTTCACAATAGCCAAAGCAACCTAAATGCCCATCAACAGATGACTGGCTAAAGAAATTATGGGGGCTTATATCCCATGGAATACTACCCTGTAATCAAAAGAGATGATATTGTGTCCTTTGAGACAAAATGGAGAGAACTGCAATTGCAAGAATTATGGTGGTTATCTTTGGGAGGTAGTTTTTTGGTTTTGTCTTGTTCAGAGTATGAGAACCTACCAATGCTCTAGGTGATTATTATTATATGGTCAGTGGAGGAAACAAGTATAGGATAGAGGTTGGCAAACTTCTGAAAAGGGTCCGAGTGTACATACTTTTGGTATTGCTGGCCAAAAGTATCTATGCAGCTATTCAAGTCTGCCATCATATCAAGAAAATGTCACAGCATGTAAGTAAACTTTATTTTAAAAAGCAGGTGGGAAGCCAGATTTGTTAAAAGACTAGTGGTTTGTCAATCCCTGGTCTAGAATATTTCACTGGTTCATTAATCCACATAGGCATGGTGTATGAAAGGTCAAATAAACTCAGATTTCTTCTTTCAAAAACCCTCAGGTATGCTAACAGATACATAAACAAATCATAAAATAACTCACCAAAATACCAATGTCTCTAGGAAGGAAATTCCAACATTGGATGCACCAACCACAACAATCTTGGCATTGACAGTTATTTTAGGTTCCAGTGTTAGTTTTCTGTTTGTGTGATTCAAGGCATAACCCAACTGGAAATAAAAAATACAAAGAACAGGGACTTGACAACAATGTATGGAGAATAAGGTCAGAAATCTTCAAATTCTATTAGGCCATTTTTACTCTTCATTTTCTTAAAATTCTGAGATAGCATAAGTTGGAAGCAAAAGTGTATCAAATGAGTAGGCCGACAGTAAAGTTCTATTAAAGCTGAACTTTCACACACTTTCCAGGGTCTAAGGTGCCACGGGTTACCCATATTTTTTTAATTTCATTTTTATTAAGTAATAATATTGGTTTATAAGATTACAAGATAACAGGGGTACAATTACACACCATTCCCACCACTACCAGAGTTCTGTGTCCCCAGTCTCTCCATTGGAAACTGCAGTGGTTCTCCCAAAGTCACAGATATGAGCTGACTATTACTTCTATGACAATCTACCTATATATTTGCCCCCCCCCTTTTCTGTGGTTCTGTCTTCTCTTTTTTTTTTTTTTTGCCTCTAGGGTTATCACTGGGGCTCAGTGCCTGCACTAGGAATCCACTGCTCCTGGAGGCTAATTTTTTTCCTTTTGTTACCCTTGTTGTTTATTGTTGTTATTATTGCTGTCATTGATGTTGCATAGGACAGAGAGAAATTGAGAGAAGGGAAGACACAGAGGGGAAGAGAAAGATAGACACCTGTAGACCTGCTTCACAGCTTGTGAAGCTACTACGCCCCTCAAGGTGGCCGTGGGGGTGGGACTTGAACTGGGATACTTTACGCCTGTCCTTGTGCTTTGCAGCATGTGACTGTCTTTTTGCTCTTTGCAGCATGTATGGTTAACCCACTGTGCTACCACCCAACCCCCTTCTCTTCTTTTCTAAGTCACACCTACAACTACTACTACTTTCAAACGTCTTTCCTTTTTTTCCTCACCTCTTTCTGGGTCCAGTTGGAACTGGATTTTTAGAGCCCTCTAGTCATCTTCCCCTCTGGGAATATGGATAAAACATTTTAGGGAGTTGTAGAAGGTGGGAGTTCTGTCTTCTGTAATTGCTGCTTCACAATTACTTGGGTATTGGCAGATCAATCCATGCCGCAGCCCACTTCTATCTATTTCTACCCTAGTGGGGTATGGCTCTGGAGAGTTGAGGATCCAGGACACATTGGTGAGGCTGTCTGCTCAGGCAGTTCAGGATGGAGAAGAGTGGTAAGAAGCTAGGAAGTTTATTAGATATGTTGTTAGGGGTCCACGACTTTAGTACTTTTTGCTTAAGCTTGTCAGTTAACATAGAGTTGGACTAAGAATATTATCTGGGAAGATGGTGTCAGAGTTGAGAATAGAACTAGAAAGCTGTATTAGGGCAAAAGATAGCTTCCTAACCTGAAGATAATACTTAAGTACAATTAATTGGTTACCCCATCGATCTGATCCGGGGCCCATATATATTCATATTTAGCACTGGAATCTGTATAACCTCCAAGTCTCTGCCAGTCTGACTTGCAGTCCATGCTCACAGCTGGAAACATTCTAGGCTATAATCATTTCAGGACCAGTCTTCCTCAAGTGACAGAATAGGAAGATCCAGCCAGCCCCCTTTTGAGGAGTCCCAACCACTGTCACTTTCTAGTGAGGGCAAGGCCCTGGAGAGGCCCTCAAAAAGGCTTATGATGATGTTCCTGATGGAAGTGACCAGTGATGGCAGAGAAAGGGATTTATTAGAGGTCTATGGCCATAGGTTTCTACATCTGTGAATTAACATGTGAGATCTAAGAAATAAACTCCTCTCTCTAGCCCTAGCTAGCCAGGGAACATGTAGGTAGAAGAATGTCTTGAGTAAAATAAGGTGCTAATGCAAAATTAGTTTGGAGGTTTCAGACTACCTACAATTAATATTGTTGGTGCTTCTCAGCAATAACAACAATAATAATAGCAATGATAAACAAGGTCAACAAAAGGAAAAAATTTTAAAAAGGAGAACAAATTATAAAAAAAAAAAGTTGCATAACTCCACCTTTTGCTCAACAAGTGACTCAAGATAAACATGTAACTTTAGTTGGCCTAATCACAGTTGAAACCCAATGCTTTAGTATGATGACTATAGAAAAAAAGGCCTCTTGTCTTCCATATAGCATAAGGTAAAGATGTGAAGCCTCAAATGTTACAATTATGCCACCAGGAGAAAATAATCCTGGGTTGAAAACTCAAGAGAATAACAGAGAGATAGAATGCAAATTCCTTTAAGACCTACTTGAAGCCCATGCTATCTCTTTGGACTCTTCAATCATATGAACAATGCAAGTCAGCTATTGCTACAATACTGCTGGGTAACAACTCCTCTCCCAAATGCTGAGATATAAAACAAATGTCATCTATTCTTGTTCAAGTGACTCTGGATAAAATGACAGTAGACTGATGTAGGCTGAACTCAGCTGCATTTAGCATCAAATGTACGTTACATCTACATTTGTGAGATTACAAATCCATCTCATATATCTCTTATCTTTTTTATGAGACATAGCTGGGATATTTTCTCTCATGATAACTATAAAAATAAGCAACACTTCTTCATTCCAGCCAAAGACTAAGATAAACATTCATGAGGTAGGGAAGTAGACTCATCTAAAGTGGGAGGAACCTCATAGTTACTCAGCAAAGTCAGAGCCCAGGGAGGGAAGAACAGCTGGGGAGAAAGACATTGCCGGTTAGTTTTATTTTCTCGATTGTTTAGGCTACTTTGTTTCTGTTATATGCAACAGATAACGTCCCAAACTGGTACACATTCTAAATTACAATGATGATTATACCCTCAGGATGAACAAATGTCTCATGTTCATATAGAAGACACTTTGATCTATTCCATGAGAAGTTTCCAGAGCAAGTTAATGAGAAATTCTGTATAAAAGTTTTTAATACAGTGCAACTACATATTGTGTTTTGATTAGTTTCTAAGAACAAAAGACTACAAATCTGTTCTAGTTAAAATTGGGTTTGGTGGTTTAGAGTAAATAAGCATAGATATTGGCATGATGGCATCTAGTCACAGGCCTAACTAGCAGACTTAAAGTGCAAGGATCGTAACAAAGGTCGGAACCCAAGATTCCTTCCCTTGTAGAAAGATTCAGACATTCCCTTCTGCTGTGCAAAATAGTATGCTAACACTGAAACATGGACAGTAATGAAATTCCCTATTAAAGAATTACATCCAATTTATGAAACAGCTCCTGTATAAATGATACAAAGGCGGCTGGAGGAACAGAACAGAATGGCTTTTGTTTCCCACACAATAGCTTTAACACCAACAGCTGCCAGGCTTCAGAAATCACCTTTCTAACTGCTGAATACACAAAGTGGCCTCAGGGTGTCAAGAGTTAGTGATCAGAACCAATGATGGTGGGTGTCTCTGGAGAGTGATCAAGCAATTCATTGGTTCTCAGTAAATCCAATTTTGTACACAAGTTGTAATTAAGAACATATTTATTGTTAGATATGATAAAATCCTAAGCAAACAAACAAAACCAACAACAACAACAAAAAAAAACCCCTACACTTCTTTTATTAGGACAGATGGTTTTTAAATACTTAAAAAAAAACTTCATTCCAGCAGAATTTCTTTCAGTGACAACATCAAATGAAAACTGCTTCTGCTGCTTTATAGTTTATTTTACTCATAAATAGAAGCACAGATAATTTTTCAAGGAAAGTAGAATATTTTCTTCTTTTATTCTGCTTCAAACTACAGATTTTCATAGTAAAGAAAAGTAGCAAAGGTATTCTTAGTCAAAGCTAGCTTTTCCTTTTTCTCTATCTGAATATCTAAAAATATCTCATATTTTTGGAGGTTATTTTTTTGGGCCTGAGTTATATAATAGTAAAATGAAAAGAATGACTTCTATTCACTCATATCTTATAGACAGAATGTGCTTTGTAATAGCAAATTATTTCAAAGAATCTCACAGATTCAAGTCATTTATGATGGTATATTTTTAATGACACTAAGTCAGCATTTTTAGACAAAGTTAAGATTTTGCATACAGAGATCAATACGAGGGGCTGTGCAGTGGTGCAGGGAGCCATGCAGTGGTACACCAATTGAGTACACATGTTACATGTGCAAGGACCCAGGGGTGGGGTTTGCTTTATGAGAGGTGAAGCCGGTCTGCAAGTGTCTACCTTTCTCTCTCTCTCCCTCTCTATCTCTTCCATCCCTCTCAATTTCTCTCTGTCCTATCAAATAAAAACTAGAAAGAAGGTGGGAAAAAAATGGCCTCTGGGAGTGGTGAATTTGTAATGCTGGCACCAAACCCCAGTCATAAAAACCCTGGTGGCAATAAAAATAAATAAAAAAGGGAACGAAAGAAAGAGAAAGAGAGACCTCAACATGTATCCCAACAAGAAGAAATAAGTGACGTATATCTTTTAAGGCTTAAAGAAATGTTACTTTAAATTGATGATTACTCTCATAAAGAGCTTATAACACTAATCTTAAATTTCATCCCTTAGGTAGAAAAACAATGAATGATCTTACGGGTTACCCTGGTTAGGAATTTCTAGAGCAGAACATGAGACAAAAGAGGAAACATATAGAATCTAGAAAGAAAAGAAAATTAAGGTCAGATGGGGAGAGGAAACAGATCACAAAAAAATAGGATGTATAAATGAACATATACCTAATCTTTAACGTATTAGTAATTCCAGGGAACTTCTGCAACAGAAAACTACATACATGTGAGTGAGTGGACCACCTAGGTTGTTTTGCTTACTTTTATTAATTTATTTATTTTGTCTTTACTCTTCATCCATACTGTTTGCTTTTGAGATAAGAAACTACATCCTTGCTTTTTGAAGAAGTTGTGCTTTTTTTATCTGAAGAATTCTTGCCACACATTTTTTGACACTTATCAAATGGTGAAAGAATAGATTAACTTTGCATTTCATGGGCCTTTTTAAAAAGATGTTGACATATTCCTACTGGTTCAACTGATTTTAGCTAGTTGCTTTCTAGTTGCTTAAATAAGCAGATTATTTATGCATAATTAGAGCTATTTAAAAATTAAATTTGATCTTTTTAGTAAATATGGTATTGATATACAAGCTCACTATAGTTTATGATATAAATTGTATTCATTTAGTGAGGCCTTAGATACATAATTTGGGGTTCTATACATGCCAACTGTTTTATGGATATAATAATTGGCTAGCATATATATATATTCTGCTTCCACAACTGTCTTGTCTTCCTTATGTACTTAGAATGAGTTACAGTGACATACAAAATCATTATTGAACCTCAGTTTCAAAAATAGATTCTAAATTATAAGTTACTAAAGTTACAAATAGGTCATTAAACAAACAAAAAAGTCATAGTATATACAAGTGATCCCATATAATGAATGCAAGGTTCATACTAAAATGGGACTTAACAATATCAGTGATGAATATTTTCTTTTTTTATATTTATTTTTCCTTTTGTTGCCCTTGTTGTTTTTCATTGTTGTTGTAGTTATTATTGTCGTTATTATATTAAGACAGAGAGAAATGGAGAGAGGAGGGGAAGACAGAGAGGGGAAGAGAAAGATAAGACATCTGAAGACCTGCTTCACCTACTGTGAAGCGACTCCCCTGCAGGTGGGGAGCTAGGCTCAAACTGGCATCCTTACTCTGGTCCTTGTGCTTTGCACCACGTGCGCTTAACCTGCTTTGCTACCGCCTGACTCCCTCAGTGATGAATATTTTCTAGTAATATTGTTGAACTGTTTGGGAGGAAGGATTCCCTTTTGGGTTTGAAGCAGCTTCATTTGAAAAGAATTTCAAAGGACACTCGTGACAGATGTGTAATTTCTAAATTTGTTCTTTTAATACAGTCGTGTGAAGGTGAAGTTAATATTAAAAGCCCGGGGAGCTGGGCTATAGTGCAGCCGGTTAAGTGCAGGGACTGATGTAAGGATCCTGGTTCGAGCCCCCGGTTCCCCACCTGCAGGGGAGTCGCTTCACAAGCGGTGAAGCAGGTCTGCAGGTATCTATATTTCTCTCCCCCTCTCTGTCTTCCCCGCCTCTCTCCATTTCTCTCTGTCCTATCCAACAATGACGACAACAATAATAACTACAACAATAAAATAACAAGGGCAACAAAAGGGAATAAATAAACAAATACTTAAATACTTAAAATACTTTTAAATACTTAAAAAATATATTAAAAGCCCGGGGGCACAAAATCCCCGAGGGTCTCTGGACGTGGTTAAAAAATGGCGAAAGACAAAGGCCAAAAGACCCAGATCCTACAAACCTCCTCCTCTTTATATCCTTATGTCACACCAGGGCCACTTTTCATTGGCCTGATGAGAAGAGCCCCTTCCCCCTCATATAGTGCAGAAAAAGAAAAAAAAAAAAAGAAGGAACCCTTTTGGATCTAAGCTCCATGTGTGCAAATCCAGTGAAAATAAATGTGCTAGTGTGCATTCAGTTCCATGTGTGCAAACCCAGGACTCCCTGTGTCCTTCCTGCATTTGTCCCTCAACAATATGACTTCATTTGGAGATCATAGTTAAGCTTCAGGATCATTAGACTGAATATGATTAGCCTGGTCACAAGGTTTGGCGTTGTTTTCTTAATTCTGTTGCTGCTAAAATTTGGAACCTCTTTTCCTTAAATATCAGTTTCTTCAGGTATGAAATGGAAGTAAATTGCACAAGTCTCTGCCTCCTTCAGCAGGCAAACATAGGCAGTATTCATTAAAAACAACTACAAATACTATAAGCTTTTCAGGCAAAGATAGCACACAAAGAAAAATTGCACATCCTCTCTCCCATCTGCAATATGAAAAGGCAAATCTTTGAAGAACACATTTAAAAGGGCAAAACAATGAGCTAAATTTTCAACTACACACCCATGTATATATATATATATATATTTCTTTCTTACAGAAAGCTTCCAAGGACTTCAAAGGGAGCTCTGTCCATGCAAAGAAATGGAATATGGGGAGATTCAAAGCCGTGAGGAATAGAATTTCTGAAATTCTTAGTAAGTTTAGTTTTGCTTTATAAATGTAATTGTCTTATGCATTTCCATCCTCTCTCTCTTTCTGAGAAGCCCTCTGTTTCCTAATTTTATTAAAACAAATTATGACAGATTGACAGTGCTATAGACATGAGTATTAGTTTCAGAATTTAAACATTGACGTCTTTGGGACAAGGTATTGGAAAATTTAACAAATAAGCAAGAGTTAATTAGGTATCAATACTTGAAAAATAATCAGTAAGTTGGAAATATCTTGTACACATATAAAATGCAGTTTTGAAAGCCTTTTAGTTTAAGTTAAGAGTTCCAAAGTATGCTATCAATGTTATCACCTCTGTCTCTATAGCACATACATGTACATACTGCCAAGAAAATACCATATTATTTTTTATGAAAGATGAGAGAGATAATAGGAAATTAGAGAACCATCTTGTAATATGTAGTTCTAGAAACTGAAACCAGGGTCTCATGAACATATGGCATGTGCTCTACCACTAGGCCACCACTCTAGCCTATATTGTTTCTCCTCCTCCTCCTTCTCCTCTTAACTTTCAATTGATGTTATATTTTATTGTGTTCAACATGTGTTCTATATATTTAATTAAATTCCTATTGAAGTAACATTATTTTATAATACTATGCAGGCTCTGGGTATATAGCTTTATACTTTGACATCTGTATATCATATATTATGGCTGCGACCAAAAGCCTAGTTTTTCTCCAACTCTATTCCACTCTTCCTATACTTATAACCCCACTTGGCTATTGATCTTATTTTGCAAATACTTTAAAAACTTAAAAAGTAATGTCATTTAGATGTACCCCTGTGTTCATAATGAGAGCATTTATAACAAGTAAATATGAATTCAATCTAAATGCCCAATAACATAAGACTGGATTTAAAAAAAAGTTATGGGATATATATTCAATGGAATACTATGCAATTAAAAGGTGACATTGTATTATTTAGGACATAATGAATGGAACTGGAGGTGATTATGCTAAGTGAAGTAAGTAAAGAAGTGAAAGACAACTACCAAATGGTTTCCCTCATGTGTGGAGTACAGATAACTTGTGTGGAGTACAACTCATGTGTGGAGTACAAGCTTGCCAAAGGAAATAGTAACCAATCTGTCTCTTAGTCTCTGTGAAGACTATGGTGGAAAGAAGAGGGGTACAGGAATTTTAGTAGTGGGTATAGTAAGTTGCATACACAGATAAATGGATGTGAAACTATATAACCCTGATGTCTTATAAATTTGTAAACTAATGTCAAGTTGCTAATATTAGAAATTACAAATTAACAAATGGGTAATTACCACACTACAACACTCACTTGTGATAATTTTTATATATTAACACTACAAAAGGCTTTGGAAGAGTCCAGTGGCATTACCAGATTTCAGCAATTCTAGAATGCACAATTTTTTTTCACATGTGAATATCCCTTACTATCAAAAGTATCTTAATTTCCTAGTCAAGCTGTGGCAGTGTCACAGGTGTTCTTTCCTGGGCATGGGTGACTTGGTTATGCTTGCTCATTTTCATCACTTTTGGAGTGTTGTATACATTATGTCTACAGCAAGAGCTGAGTTTAACTGCCACTGACAATATCTTCAAAAAGATGACAGCATGATTTGGCATTGAAATGAACACTTATTGTGTTCCTTTTATAAAGGCCCGGAAACTGAGCAGCATGGTACAAATTGATATTAGTGAAGCAAACATTAGTCATTGGAGGAATGGCTATAATTTCATATTTTCTTGCAATGCAACAATCGAGTTCTCTACAGCAGCAAATAAAGGATGATAGCTAGCCACAAGCAGATGAAGCCATGTTACATTTTGTTACTGAGCCACAAGCAAGTTCTTTTTTCCTTAACACATCAAACAATACAATTGAAGGGAACATAAATTGCTTCTTACTTTTGAATAGAAGAAAGAAATTTCAAAGCAATAAGTCTTATATGACTGATTCATATTCTGTTCAGGGCTCTCATTAAGGCAATCTGTTGTAGTTTAATTGGTTACATTTTTTACACAATGGCACACAAAGTCAGGGTGCATGTTATAACTGATGGCACCTTAAACTTAATTAAGGTGATTAATTTACTTGCCTTAACTAGATAACAGTCCCAAATAAGTTGCTCATAGGATCTTTAAAAATATGATTGCCTTGACAGTGTACATAAACACTGTACAGAGGTGATCCACTATTGACATAGTAGACACACAGATTCTTTTTTCCTCAATACACGGCACAGTGGTATATGAACCAAGATCAACACAATGTCCTTTCCTCTTACTGGGTAGTGTCAAGAATCTAGAAATGCCTTCTGAGCTCATGCTAACCAAATCCTGTTGGCTATGTCTCAACTTTCTGGCACTCTAGGTGTCATCTTCAATCAGTCAGAAAAGGTATCTCTGGGATGAGTACACAAACACACGAAAAAGTGTTCCACTTTATGTATCATTAGAAAAATGCAAAGTAACACCGCATTAAGTGTCCACCTCATACCTATGAGAATAGCCTACATAAATAGGAAATGACAGGTGTTGAAAAGGATGTGGAAAGAAAGAAATTGTTACACTGTTAGTGGGAATGCAAATTGGTGAAGCCCCTATGGGAAATGCTATGAAAAGTCTTTTTTTTTAAGATTTTATTTATTTATTAATGAGAAAGATAGGAGGAGAGAGAACGAACCAGACATCACTCTGGTACATGTGCTGCCAGGGATTGAACTCAGGACCTTGTGCTTCAGAGTCTAATGATTTATCCACTGCACCACGTCCCAGCCCACTGGAGAGTCTTTAAACAAAGAAAAAGAGGAAATATGATCCAGAAATACCACTTCAAGGTATATAACCAGATGACATAAAAGCACTACATCAAAGGGACATATGCATCCCTATGTTCATAGCTACATTGTTCACAATAGTCATGAAGTGGAAACAGCCTAAATGCCCACTGGCAGGTAACTGAATAAAGAAACTGTGGGAGGGGCCAAGTGGTGAACACACATGTTATCATACACAAGGACCCAAGTTCAAGTGCCCCATCCCCACCTGCAAGGGGAAACTTTACAAGTAGTGAAACAGTGTTGCAGGTGTCTCTCTGTCTCTCTTCTTTTCTATATCCCCTTTCCCTCTATATTTCTGTTTCTATCCAATAGAAAAGATAAGAAATTATAGGATACTGAACTCATTAAATCACTAGCAAGAAATTTAAAAAGAGATAGTGTGTCTGAAAGTTACTAATACTTAAGAAAACAACCTCAATGAGCCAAGACCTCTAATAGATCCCTCTCTCCACTGTCACTGGCCATCTCCATCAGGAACAGCATAATGGACCCCTTTGTGCCCCTATAAGACCTTGCCCTCAATGTGGATCAACAATGGTAGTGACTGTTTCATTCTCTGAAGAGAGGTTGGGCAACATACTCTGTCACTTGAGGAAGATAGGTCCTGAAATTAGTGCTCCCTGGAATGTTCCTAACCATGATTATAGAATGCAAGCTTAGACCTACAGGGATGCAGAGGTTACATAGATTCCTGTGCTGAAAATAGTCTCCAGATCAAATTGATAGGCTTTACAATTAACATTACTTATATACTTTCCACATATTTGGGAGCTACTCTCTTCCCTGATCCAGCTTTCTAGTCCTTTTTCCAACTATGACACCATCTCCCCAGATAACACCTTGGATCTGCCTGCATGTTAGCTGTCAGGGTCAGGCAAAAACTAGTAAGGTCATGGGCCCCTTGGAATATACGTAAAATAGACTTCCTAGCTTTTTCCAAAGTGGAGAACCAAAATATTCATCTGCAATATTTCTGCCTTTAGGCTCATTACTCATGAACAATTTGTTCTGCTTTATATCTTAACTCTTTTTCAGCCAACAGGTTCCAGATGCTACTATGATGACAACGTGACTTCCCTGGGCAGATGACCTCACCCGTATACCACCTCCCCAGAACCCTGCCCCACTAGAGAGAGAGACAGGCTGAGAGTATGGATCGAACTGCCAATGCCCATATTCAGTGGGGAAGCAATTACAGAAGCCAGACCTTCTACCTTTGGCACCCCAATAATGTGCCTTGGTCCATACTCCCAGAGAGCTAAAGAATAGGAAAGCTATCTGGGGATGGGATGGGATACAGAGTTCTGGTGGTGGGAATAGTGTGGAATTGTGCCCCTCTCCTATGGTCTTGTCAATATTTCCATTTTATAAATAAAAATTTTAAAAAGGAAGTCAACCCCAAATTTAGTGGACTAAAAATAGAGCATTTGTTTAGCTCATGAGCCTGTGGGTTAATGATAGGCGATGCTGAACTAGACAGTTTTGAACTCATCTAAGTGAATCCATGAAATCATCTGAGGTTGGATGCTCAAGGAAGGCGCTTAAGTCAGGGAAGGCCTGTTGAAGAGAGTTAACCGCTGAATCCAGTTAGTAGTATTTAGAAAGATAAGTGAGACATTTCCAGGTGGACAAGGGAGAAAACAATTTTGGGCATAAGAAAGGAAAGACAATGGACACCACATTCCAGTAAAATATAGCTCAGTCTCCAGATATTTGCAGATGCTTCCTGAGATGGCAGAATGGTCCTCTTGCCTAGACAACATGAGTAGACACAGACATGGGGACATCAGGAAGGTGCAGGTTTACCACCACCCACTTTTGGATGCAAAATAAGACCAGAACTTGCTATTTCCTCAGGAGATTAACTGTTGGCTAAGGTCTGTATGTAGTTATCTGCTAGTTTAGGCCTCTGGTTCATTAGTAAGTAAAATGAGAGCAGTGGAAGAATTGAACTCATTGTCCTGAGACCTTCTGCCCAAGTGATTTCCACAGATAAAACTTTTCAATTTTGCTCTCTTTCACTACCATTTATTTTCTACTACCGGATCTTTTTAATATACAGACTTGCATGGTCTCAAAGCAGGATAAAATACATTAGTCTACTTTTTTTTTTTTACTTCTAAGGTGTGCCTTCACACACACTTTCAGTCTTTCATTAGACTCATTATTTCTGTTGACATCTGATCATATCTTTGAGTTAGTCTGAAGAAATCAAGCGTATCTCTTTCATCTCAATACAAATAATGGCTTGTATTCTCTTTCACATGACTTTAAATTCTGCACACCAAAGGTTCACTCTGGCTTTTGTAAGAGCAATGCACAATGATTGTTTTGAGAGGACAAGCCTTTCTGAAAATTCCTATGGAGCACATTGAGGCTAAAGCACATTTCAAAGGAGTTTGGTCAGAATCAATGGGAGAGCCTCTTGATTTCAAGGGAAGGACCTGAAGGGAGAGATAAAACAAATCCAATTTCTTTTAAAATTGAAATGAAAAGGAAGCTTAGCAGAGAACTAAACAGAAACCTGAAAAGGGAGGTGGCTGAAATAAATAAATGGGAGTGGTCACTGTCCAACAAAAGATACATTTTAATAAAATATGAGAAGTTAATGTCAGTCATTCAGATATTTCACATCAGACCATGGAAGGCAAAGGAGTTGGTTCCACTGCCAATTCTTGTGAAAAGAGCAGCCCACTGCATGAAATCAATCAGTAGAGAGAATTTCCTCCCCCCTCCCTTTGTTTTTCAAATTAATTCCTGGTGATTTTGATAGCACTTTTCAGAAACTCTGATTCTATGCTCTTGGCAAGAATTTTTCTAAAGTAATAAGTATTTAAAATATCTTAAGTTATATAACACACCCACACATACACATGGCAGTAGTAATCCTGTTGTAATTAATTAGCACAGAAAAGCTCTGCCATGCCTGGAAGGCCTAAAAGGGGAACTGGCTTGCTATTAGTGCAGAAACCACCAATGGGATGGCAGGTGTGACTTTTAGGGTGTTTGAAATGCCATATACAAAATCTAGAAGATTTCTTGAAAAAATGGTCCCCTTTGCTCACTTTGCATATATTCAAATGCACACTTTAAAAAACAATAAACTAAAAACCCATCTTGGTGGGAAAAGAAAATAAAATGCAAGCATATTGCACTGTCTACACCTGTATACCACCAAAATCATGCTTCAGTGCAAAGACAGACCCCACACTTTTAATTTCTCACATGCACGTTAGTGGTAAATAGTTCCAGCATTTGTGTTAATGACACCATCTGGTGCCTCCCATAACTGTGTAGCATTCAGCTTCCAAACAAGATGTAATGGCAGCAACACATGAAACCCACTGACATTTACAGTAAGGAAATTTATTATCAGTCATCAGTTTGGTATAAATGTGTTTGCATGACTGCTGGGGCTATAAAATCGTCACCTTTGCCAGGCAAGTGAAGGTGCAATAAATAATGGATTTTAAGCCATGCGTGTACTACCAAATCATTAAACATTTATCATACAGCACACTAGCATCTTAAGCAACAGTTAACACTTGAAAAATTAATGCTGCTTCTTTGAGGGTTAAATGAAAACCATTTAGTTGAAGCTTTAGTGGTTCTAGTATGGTCCTGTATAGAATATGAGGCTTTTTAATTTTTCTTTTTTTAGGTGAATATAGTATGTGTGTAAATAGCTCTTTTATGATTATTTCCTTTTAGGAACATCAATCTATGCTCTTTTGTTTATAAAAAGAGTAATATAATATAATGTTTCTTTAAAATCATTAAACCTTTTCAAAACTAGTAGTGACAAAAAAAGAAGGAAAGAAGAAGAAGGAGAAGGAGAAGGAGACTCCTCTTGGGAAATCAAATGGCATTCTTCCAGCTAGAATCCTTAATGGTTTAGTCAGCTATGGCTGCAATTAAATCATTTGAACTTTGAATTAAGAAAAGAAGTAAACATAAAGTCAAGACCAACCAACTCCTTAGAGTAATCTAGGTACATTCATCCCCATTAATTAATAATTTAAAATATTCCTCCTGTAGGGAGTCCAGCATTTTTTCTAGATTCTTGATCTATGGGTATCTATTATCTCAAGAAAAAAATTCATAGGGATAATAATTGACAATACAGACAGATTGAGAGAAGATTATTGTCTTTAATAGGCTATATCAAGAAATATTGCTTGACCCAAAGGAACAAAAAGAAGCCTAGGTAGGAATTAGCTATTTTTCTTCCTGAACATAGAACAGTGTAGGTATGAGACCAGTGACTGTCCTTGTGTGGTAAGTTCAACAGCTAATGGAGGCTGGATGGAAGACAGTTAAGAGGTCTTGTCAAGAGATGCTGTGAGAAGGATGGATTTTTAAATAATAAAATTGTAACAAATAAAAGGATCACCTAGAAAATGGAAACAGTATAAGCTTGTGTTTAATGAGTGGAACTTGTCTGTTCCTTAAATAATTTAGACAGAAGTTAAGAAATGACTGGGGGGGCAGGTGGCGCACCTGGTTGAGCGCACAGGTTACAGTTCACAAGGACCCAGGTTCGAGTCCCTGGTCCCCATTTGCAAGGGGAATGCTCCACAAGTGGTGAAGCAGGGCTGCAGGTGTCTCTCTGTATCTCTCCCTTTCTATCTCCCTCTTCCTTCCCAGTTTCTGGCTGTCTCTATCCAATAAATAAAGATAATTAAACAAAAAAAGAAATGACTGAATTTGGGATTTCTAGCTCAGTCTGTGAGTCAGGTTTTATAGTCAGCAACACTTTCTCTTTCTCAATTCTCCCCCCTCGCCCCGGTCACACTTTAAGCAGAGAGCAGATAAGGGCTCACCTTGTGAGACACATCCTTGTAGGGAGAAGGGAAGATGGTCTGAAAAAAATATGTTGGGTTACTCATATGGAAGCCCTGTGCTGATCTTTGAATCAGTGGAACAAAATGCAGAGATTTCAACACCTTCATGCTTAATAGTGTCTGTCACTGAAGAGGGTATGGCTCTCTCTTTGTTTGCTTTAGTACTGACATCTCAGTGGCCAGGGTGGGAGGTAAAGCTCATGCTTTATATACCTCAGGCTTGGGGTCCAATTCCCAGCACCAGATATACCTGGAGTGGTGTTCCTCCAGTCTTCCTCCAAATCAGTCAATCAGTCAATCAATCAATCAGCCAACCAATCCTTTTACAAAGACGTCATGTCTGTGGTGACTAAACAGATTAATCAAAAATGACTTCAAATCTGTGGTGACAGCTTTCTCGGGGAGAACTTCTGTGGGAATGTCTGTCCTTTGGAGCTGGGGCTAGGCTGGGATATTACAGGAATGGAGATCACTATGATACCCCCGTAAAACATACAGACAAGCACCCCGTTGATGGGTTCCAAGTCTCAAGGGAGAACTTCAGAGTTTAATCTGGGAAAAGGGGCGAGGAGCATCACCTGTATGTCCATAAGTCTTTCATACACAAAGGAATTACTCCTGTGATTAACTGTAGTGGAGCTGTGTGGACGCTAACCCAAACACTGGGATCATGGCACTATTATGAAATAGCATGTAGTGCTTGGGGCATTGGTGTTAAAACAAAAACATCAAGTAGGGGAATTCTCCTCAAGCAATTTCTGTATCCACTACCCTATGAAAGGTCAATCGGTCAATCACTTGCCCTGTCCTCCCATCTGTCAATAATTCATTTAACTATTTTCTAAAGTGCTAGCTGAGAGAGAGAGAGAGTAAATGAACAATATGGCAAAAACAGCTCTCCTAAGGATGTGATGAAAGCAAACAGCCTGAATGCAACTGTGAAATAAAAAAAATAAAAAAGCAGTTAACAATAAAGAAAGAGGAACAAAGGCTATTCAACAGATGCATGCTATTTTAACTCTTCAGTGTGGATCAGTTTTTCTTGTTAATTATATCACCTATTCTTTCCTTATATTGATAATTACATAATTACATGAAACAGATGGATGACAGAATGCACCCAGATGGTGAGAGCATAAACAGGCTTACAAATTGCTTATTCTAGAGCGTATTATAAAGAATTATTCAATAATACATAAATTTCTATACTCCACACATCTGTTAAATAGAGCCTTCAAAAATAGCTACTTTGTCATTGCCTCTTAGGTAGTTACAGTGTCCTCCCAAGGAATTCCTGAGAGGCTCCTCTGCCATCTCCGTAAAATATTTATTTTTGTAACATTTGGCTATTTGAGACTCTAAACTCTTCAATAGCAGTGGGGTTCCCCCTTTTAAAAAACAGAAACTATTTCAGAGGAGTTACTATTTCCTCATAGCTCTAGGTAAGCTTTAAGCAAGCTGAAGGATGGGGGGGTATTTAAAAGGAAGGAAAAATTGTTTTAGGAATATAATTTGGACTTCTGAGGTAAAATTGGATCTTACAAGACAGTGTGTGTCTTAGAGATATGATTTCACACTGCTTCGAAGTGCATGTTACCTAATCATGTCCACCACCTAAGCTGTCAATATTCTTATACTACTGTTCATGGAACACCATCAACCCTTCCAGCAAGTATGGGTGGGAGGGAAGGAGAAATAAGAGTGGGGCTGTGGACTGGGCAGGAAGTGGCCACTCAGATTCCTTCAATTTCCAGCATCTCGTGTTGAGTGAATGAGCTCACCTTGTTAACCAGTTGTCTGTACTGATGACGTGAAGGAAGCCTTGCACTGTTAGAAGTGACATAGTGGGGGCCGAGAGGTAGTACAACAGGTTAAGTGCACATGGTGTGAAGCTCAAGGACTGGAGTAAAGATCCTAGTTCAGTCCCTTCGGACCCCACCTGCAGGGGTGTTGCCTCACAAGTTGTGAAGCAGGTCTGCAGGTATCTATCCTTCTCTCTCGCCGCCTTGTCCTGCACGGGGCAAGGTCGAACGGGGGTCCCAAGAGGAGGAACTAGAGCTGGGGGTAGGGAGGGCTTGTGCCAGAGACACAGCAAGTTTATTTGGTTTTAAGCACATATATATATATTTATTTACATCACCAGTTAAACAATAGGCAAGCAGTTACATAAGTTCAAGCAGCACCTGGTGTTTATGAACTCTTACTATATGTTTGGGTTTATTTAGCAGCTAGCAAAGCCAAGGACAGGTCAGAATGTTCTGCTAATGTTTGCAGACATAACTGGGGAAGTTGTGGGTTTAATCAAAGGCCATGGGGTCTTTTCCCATGCTTATCTTCTGGCAGCCTTGATTATCAAGGGCCTAATGAAGACTTGCCTTTTGATGGTCACCTACACTTCTTTCCCCCTCTCTGTCTTCCCAGCCTCTCTTGATTTCTCTCTGTCCTATCCAACAACAAAAACAGCAATGGAAACAACAACAACAACAACAACAACAAGGGCAACAAAAGGGGAAAAATGGCCTCCAGGAGCAGTGGAATGGTAGTGCTGGTACCAAGTCCCAGTGATAACCCTGGAGGCAAAAATTAAAAAAAAAAAAGTGATATGGTCTGGGAGCCATTGGCTGGAGATCTTTATTAAGAAGAATGATCCAAGACTCAACTTTTAGGAAGCATGGCTATCCACTGTTGTGATGCAGTATACTGGCTGACCATAGGAAGTCACACAGCCCTCAGCTGACGTTAGCCTTGGCAACAGAGCATACAGTGATCTGCACAAACGCAAAATGAACTGTGGGTTGATCCGGTCTGTGCTAATGCGCAAAGCACTGTGGGTAGACCAAACAGACTTAAAAGCACAGCCAGCCAGAAGTCCACTCTTCTTGGCCACGGCTTCTTCTCCTGTTCAGACGCATTTTGGCCATGGCTGCTGCTCCTGGGAACTGAATACGTGTGACTCAGCTAGCTGGTAAACTCTAGACTCTCCTCTAGAGCCATGAGTAACTTTTATCTCTGATGATAATTGTTTATCTAGTGGGGCTGAACTTCATGGACTTTATGGGCCTAGTATATTCTTAACTGCTGCTGACAATTGCTTATTTTGTAGTACCTAACACATTTGTCCTGTACCCTTGTATCACCCTAACAAAACTTTGGATTGTTTAAACCTTCTCACAGATGAATCCATTAAGCACCATGCAGCAGCAAAAGTCCTTTAATTTTATTTACAACAATCCACTAAACAGATTAAAATAATTATCTGTGGTATATAATTTTCCCTCCCTCCACTGATAATTTTTATTAGATAGGATAGAGAGAAATTGAGAGAAGATGGGGAGATAGAGAAGGGGAAAGAAACCTACAGATCTGATTCACCACTTGTGAAGCATCACCCCTAGGTAGGGAGTGTGAGCTCAAACCTGGGTCCTTGTACTTGGCAGTATGTGTGCTTAACTGGGTGTGCCAATTGTCTATGGCCTCAATTATCTATGGCATGTAATTTTATGAGACACAATCAGACCATCTTTGTGACATGCTCACAAATAATAGGCAAATGTCAATTTAACCTGTCGAATAAGTGACTAGTTCTGACTTTACGGGAGCACCACACTGAAGCTCAATGGGGTGAAATAGAGATGGTTTGGGCCAATAGAGTTTCTCTATGGAAACTAAAAAGTACGAACCCAGACTGGTTTCCTAGAAGCACAGTCCCTTTTAGTTAAACACATAAACTACCATTAAAAAAAAAAAAAAAGGTCAGGGTTATAACTACTACCTTGGTGATAAGTTCAATGTTGTGAATTCTATTTAAAAAAAGAAGAAACAACAATAATAAGCCAAATAAAACCTGTATGTTTACCATCGCTTTCAACAGTCTGAATGGGTATAATATGTTTGAATCATATTTGATATCTTAAATAAGTAGCAATAAAAAAATCCTTTATGACTTCCATGCCATTTTAGACTCTATTTTTCCTGTTTTTAAGTTATCCTTTTATGTTTTCTTCTGGGTTGTTAAGTTGGTTACTATGGGGATCATGACATCAACAATCTTGACTCAGCTTAATAGTCTTGAGGCAATATACAGGGTGAATGTTTTTATACTCCTTGAAAAGTCAATGCAGGAGAATATCAGCATGAGGAATGAGGACTAATAGCTTCAAGCTGCATTTCTAACCTGCATTTCTAAAACACCAATAGAGGGGACTTAGGCCAAGTCAACATGGAGTAGCCCACACCAGGAGGGAAGACTTTCCTCCAAACAAGTAGTACTTCAGCTCTTGAAGCTCATTTAGTTCTTAGTGTCTACAGTGGAATAGAGCTGAAAGCTCAGAAATATGCTTCCATAGCTGCAGACAACTAATTTTTGACAAGGTGGGGGGGACAAAACACTAAGTGGAGAAAGGAGAGTCTCTTCAATTAATGGTGTTGAGGAAACTAGTTGAAATATGAAGATGAATGAAACTGGACCACCACATATCAGCATGAATAAAAGTCAATTCTAAGTGAATCAATGACACAGATATTAGACCAGAAACCATTAAATACATAGAAGAAAACACTGGCAGAACACTTTAAAATATATATCTCAGTAATTTCTTCAAAGATTCAAATCCAACAGCAAAGAAAATAAAATCAGAAATAAACCAATGAAACTAAAAAGGTTCTGCACAGCAAAGGAACCATTACCAAAGCAAAAAGATACCCTACAAAATGGGAGATCTTTATACAACATGTATCAGGAAAGAAGAACTAAGAACCAGAATACATAAAGAGCTCATTAAACTGAGGAGGAAAAAAAAAAAAAGGAGAGAGAGAGAAGAAGAAAAACCTAGACAACCCATTTTTAAAATGAAGCAAGGACATAGATTATTCACTGAGGAAGAGACCCAGAGGGCTAACAGACACATGAGAAAATGCTCAAAGTCACTGATTATCAAAGAAAAGCAACCTAGATGTCCAAGGACAGATGAGATATTAAGAAAGTTGTAGGGAGTCAGGCGGTGGCGCAGCAGGTTAAAGCGCACGTGGTGCAAAGCGCAAAGACCTGCCTAAGGATCCCGGTTCGAGCCCCCGGTTCCCCACCTTCAGGGGAGTCACTTCATAAGCAGAGAAGCAGGTCTGCAGGTGTCTGTCTTTCTCTCCCCTCTCTGTCTTCCCCTCCTCTCTCCATTTCTCTACGTCCTATCCAACAATAACGACATCAATAACCACAAAAATGTTAAACAACAAGGGCAACAAAAGGGAAAAATAAATAAATAAATAAATAAATATAAAAAAATTTTAAAAAGAAAGTTTTAGTGGGGCCAGGTGGTGGCACACTGGGTTGTGTGAGCACATTCCCAGGTTGAAGCCCGAGACCCCACCTATGAGGAGGCACTTCACTTCAGGCATCTTTCTCTCTCCTGCTGTTCCTCCCCCCTCCCCCCTCAATTTTTCTCTGTCCTACCAAATAAAATAGGAAGAAAAAAGGAAAAAATTGGCTGCTTCAGAGTGGTAGATTTGTAGTGCTAGCACTGAGCCCCAGGAGTAACCCTGATGTTAATTATATATTATAGATGTTAAAAATGGTGAAATTGTTTCCTTTGTCTCATCTTGAATGGAGCTTGAAGGCAAAATGTTAAGTGAGATAAACAAAAAAGAGAAGGACACAAGTCCTATGATATCAATAGTAAATGAAACTTAAGAAACAAGGTCAGAAAGGAAAAATAATGAGAAACTTGGAGTAGGTGGGATATACTACACCAAAGCAAAAAGACTGGGGAAGGAGAGGAAGCATGGAGGGGATCTTGGGTCCTGATGCATAATTATGGAAAAATACTCAAGGTGGAGGTCAGAGTTTTCTGTAGCCACCCTTCATGGGGAGATGAGATAATGTACAAGTGTCAACAACTTACCTGTAAATGATTAGTCGCTCAATGAAATGACAAAAAAAAAAAAAGAGCAGTTAATGAACCCTGGTGCCATTTCTCTTCAGTATTTATGACTCTCAATAATGACAATAACTAAATTCAGACTTCTTTATAAAAAATTACTAAATTGTGGGAGAATTTTAATCTACTCAAGCTCAATTGGAAAGTAAAGCATTTATAGCATTTATAGGTCACTGGGTTTGTTTTCATTCCCCTAGGTATTTCCTATCTCCCAAGAAAGCAAGCTCTATTTTAAGTTTGAATTAACAAAAAATAACATCTGAGAAATTTCATGGTTCTCGATTAGTCTATAGGCTAGACTTCATAGCACTTTCTTAAGATAAATCTGTAGAGGCAAGATCATTTCATAATGAATGGAATCAGGTTTTACAATTCTTCCACAGGCAAGAAGCAGTAGACCAAAACTCAGAGGGACTTCCTGGTGTGATATGCATGTGTATATTACTGCTATCATTTGAGTGGGGAGCTAGTTTATACTATCAAGTCTGTTTCATTCCTCCAAAGTCCCTGTTGACCCTTGACCCCTCAGGCTGCAGTAAGGGAGCACCATTAGGCAGATGTGCCCCAAGGAGAAAAGCATACCATTTTCCTGCTTTTTTCATTTATAAGTGGATAGGTTGTGAGGATTTGAGTATCAAGAGCCTTATGCTTGAGCAATTAAAGTCAGAATTTGTGCCTCAAAGGACAATGTTCCCTCCATTCAGAAGATCATGGTGAGAGTAGAGTCTATCCCATGAGCAGAAGGAGAAGAAAAGTCAGAAGGAAGAAGAGATAAATTTGTTGCAAACAGTTCCTTCTCTCTTCAGGGCATAAAACTGGAAGGAAATACTAGAAGGGTCCTCATAGAAGTCCTTGGAAAACAGAGGATTAGAAAGGAGAGTCTCACAGAGATATCACTGTACCTGACAAGAGAAAGAAATGGCCAAGGATGGTATGATGACAGGAAAAGAAATAACAGTAATAAACATCCTAAGCCCAGAGAGGTACAGGAGAGTAAGAGAGAAAGAAGGGAGGAACATGGAGAAAATGTGCCTGCTCCATGGAACCCAAGAGAGACTCAAGGCTGGAAGACTAAAATACCCACTAAGTGTCAAGAACTAATTGGGGACCCAGATCCACCATCACTGGTCATCTCCATCAACAATATCATAAATCCTGCAATGGCCTTTATAGGACCTTGCCCTCAACGTAGAACAACAATGGTAGGGACTGCCCAATTCTCTGAAGGGAGGCTGAGTCAGCATAGTCTGCCACTCGAGGAAGATGGATCCTGAAATGAATGTAGCCTAGAATGTTCCTAGATGTGATCATAGACTTCAAGCTCAGACTGACAGGGATGCAGAGGTTACACAGGCTCCTGTATTAATGAATAGATATTGGTCCTAGGGAAGATCAATGGGGTATATACTTGACCAATATTTGGGAGCTTTTCTGCCCTGATTCAGCTTTCTAGTCCTATTCAAACTCTGACACTATATCCTCAGACAATACTTATAGCCTGCCTGCATGTTACCTGTGGGGCTCAATCAAAAACCAGTAAAGTCATAGGACCTTTGGAATATACTTAAAATAGACTTTCTAGCTTATTTCCACATGAAGACCCTTAGCTCCATCTGCTCTATTCTTACCTTTAGGTTCCTGATTATTAAACAACTTGTTCTTCTTTATATCTTACTACTTTCTAGCCGCCAAGTTGCAGATGCTACCATGATGGCAACCTGACTTCCCTGGGCAGATGACCTCACCAATGTGTCCTGGAACCTCACCTCCACAAAGTACTGTCCCATGAGACTGGAGGTATGGCTTGACATGCCAACATCCATATTCAGTGGAGAAGCAAGTTATAGAAACCAGACCTTCCACCTTTTGCATCCCATAAAGAATTTTGGTCCATACTCCTAGAGGGGTAAAGAATAGGGAACCTTCCAACAGAGGGGATGGGAGATGGAATTCTGGTGGTAGGAATTGTATGGAATGGTACCCCTCTTATCCTACACTCTTGTCAATCACTATTAAATCATGAGAGAGAGAGAGAGGGAGAGAGAGAGAGAGAGAAAGAGAGAGAGCTAAAAAATGGATGAGGCTGGGCAGTGATACACTCAGAAGAGAGCCTATGTTACAATGCACCTTGACCCCAGGCTCAAGCTTCTGGGACCCATGTGCAAGAGGAAGCTTCAGGAGCAGTGAACCGGTGCTGTCGGTGTCTCTCTTTCTCTCTCCTTCTTGGTCTCCCTCTGCCCTTTCAATTTTTCTATCTCTGTCCAAAAATAAAACACAAAACACAAATAAATAAACATTTTTAAAGTACTTATTTAAAAAGAAGCTGAGTGGCTGACTGTGAAGACAGCTATATTTCAAACATAGGATTACTAACTACCCTTCCACCCCTTCCTGCTCTCCAGGACCTTCCATGGCATGACACTGCATGAGGTTCAGAATAAGAGAATTCTTGCACAACTAATAAAATGAAAAAGAGAAGGAAGTTCCCAAGTAAACCTATTTTAAGTGTTAAATAGTTAAATTTGCCTGCAATTGATGGAATATATTTTGCTCTCCCAGCACGTGGAACAAAGAATCAAAGTAGAGGTTCAGTTGAGTTCATAGAAAGTGCGAATTTGGGAAGTCTTACATCATTTTGTATACCTGTCTTCAAAATTCATAGCTGACAGTGCAAGAGAGGGTTATTCGTATGCTGAGCATTTAGTACATAAAGCAGCACACTGCAGAGAGAAATCATCTTTTGAAGTCAGACATCACAGGTTTTCATTTCAAATTCTATCACTTTATGCTTTTTGATTTAAAAAAAAATAGTAGCAAGACCATCTTCAGGAATTTACTAACATGAAATTATAACAAGTGTGCTCCGTAATAATAGGGAAGGACACTGCGGAGTTATTTATAATGGTAAGCATTTTCATAAAACTGAAATGACCAATATTAGGGAAGTGGGTCTGGCATCAGGTACTGTACAGTCCCAGGGCCTCCACCCAGCAGCTGTATGGCCTTGAGCAAGTGGATGCTACACAAGACATCTGAGGCATGGAGACAAAGGGTGGTAGATTCCAAAGGAGCTCCACCTGTAAAAATTTCAAAGCGGGGGGGGGGGGGCAGCACTGGTTAAATAACTCTGAAAACTGTAGTGCACAATTGATATATAAAAGAGTTGAAAGAATGGATAGAGGAGAAAACTTTTCTGGACATTTCAGTGAGAATTACTGACATGTGCTTGTTTGCACACCATCCCATCCCTAAAAGAAGAGGTGGAAGTTGCCTTGTCTTTCACTGGAAGTCACAATAAAAGGGCCCGAGGAACCCTCATAGATCTTCACTTAAGTTCTCATGGCATTGACAACTGGTGTGTGAGTCAAGAAATAAAAGACCCTGATGGGCAGGATCACTGAACAGAGTGATGAAGCTGGTGGAAGAGAGTGAAGGCATTCTGCACATGTAGTCAACTGACCCACACAGACATGAGCTTTTATTCTTGTTTTTTTCTGTAGAGTCACCTGAAGGTGCAAACATGACTCAGTCAAAAGTCTTCGGAGAAGATTATCTGCATTGGTGGAGATCATATGAGAGGCAACTCTGCAAACTCAAAAAAAATTTTATTTATTTATTTATTTATTTATTGGATAGAGATAGAGATGAATTGAGAAAAAAAGAAGATAGAAAGGGAGAGATAAAGAGACACCTGCAGCACTGCTTCACTACTCATGAGACTTCCCCTCTGCAGGTGGGGACCCAGAAGCTTGAACTCAGATTTTTGTGACTATTACATGGGATGAAGATGGACTTTGTGTGGAATTAAGGTCACACTTCAGGTTTTAGAGTGACCTATACAACTTTAGTTACTTAAAACTGACCAGGAAAAGGATAACACTGGGACTTCTGGAAACATGGCTATGGAGTAGAAGCTGAAGTATGTCAATCCCCTGACCAACTAAGGTAATGAAAAAATCACTTGAAAAGTTGCCAAATTACATTGGGACCTCTGAAGAAACCCACTTAGTCACAGGTGGATGCAGGTGCATGTGGTCAGTGGATGGAAAAGGGTAAGGGCAAGATTTTCAGTACTTGAGAAATTTTTAGTGGTAGCTGGCAACATCTTGGTAGCTACCTGGTGGAGCACATTGTCAGTGGTAGGAAAGCAGGGAATTTCTGGGCACTTAATGGTGAACTCAAGGGCATCAGGATATAGAACTGCCCACAATGACTCAGCAGTGTTTAAAGGAAAAGCCTGCAAAGAACTAAAGCCATATGGTCTGTTCAGGTCTTGGCAGCTAACTATGAAAATGAACACCACATTTTTTTTTTTAGAAAACATACAGAAACTGCCCAAATGCACAACTAAAAATCCTGCCTTGCAAGAATTACTATAGTAGTCCCACAAGAAAAGAAGAAGCAAAGGAATTCCAACTCTTAATGAGGTAACAAGTGGTGGACTAGAACTAGGAACACAAACAAAAGCATGAGGACAAAACAATCATATGTAAGGGGAAGGCAAAATGGACAGAGCAATACATCCAAATGTTGGCGAAGCAAGGCTAATTAAAAAAGACTTACAGATATTGTAAATTAGACACAATAATCATGACAACCACAAAACATAATATAACACAGAGACAAACAGAAAACATAAATATTAGGAAGTCCATCACAGCAAACTATCTGCCCAAAGAAACAAAGAGAAGAAAACAGGAAAATAATCAACAAGAACATAAAACAACTTCAAAAAGAAAAATAAGAACGGCTATATGCAAACTGCATTTATCAATAATCACTCTACATGTGAATGCCTTAAATTCATCAATCAAAGCCACCAGGTTCCAAATGCTACCATGATGCCAACAGGATTCCCTGGGCAGACAACCCCACCAATGTGTCCTGGAGCCCCATGTCCCCAGATCCCTTCCCCAATATTGAAAGAGAGAGAGACTGGGAGTATGGACTGACCTGTCAACACCTATGTTCAGTAGGGAAGCAATTACAGAAACCAGACCTTCCACCTTCTGCATCCCATAATGACCCTGGGTTCATGCTCCCAGAGGAGTATGAATAGGAAAATAAAGAATAGAAAAGCTATCAGGGGAGGGAATGGGATATGGATTTCCAGTGGTGGGAATTATATGGAGTTGTACCCCTCTTATCCTATGATCTTGTCAGTGTTTCCATTTTATAAATAAAAACCTTAAAAAAATCATCAATCAAAAGATTCATAGTGTCTGAATGGATTACAAAGCAAGATCAATCTATTCTACGTCTCCAGGAAACAAACATTCAAAGGAAAGACAAACAAAAGCTCCAAGTGACAGGCAAGGACAAGGTATTCCAAGCCAATAATACAGAAAAAGGGGCAGGAACTATTCTAATAGCAGGTAAAATAGTCTTTCAGGAAAGAAAGATGCTAATACAGATGGACACTATATATTGGTCAGAAAATCAATCCAACAGGAAGACGCCATCATCAATAAACATGCTCCGAATGTGAGTGTACATAGAAGTATATAAAAGTGTTTATTTACTAACCTCAAGTGAGACATTGACAGGAAAGCAAATAATAGTAGGACACTTAATGCACCACCCACAGCAAGAGAGAGACCACTGGGACAAAAAAAATCAACAAGGAAATAGAGGCCTAAAATAAATGAGATGAACTTAACCTCTCACCCCCAGAGAAAAGAATATTCATTCTTTTCAAGTACAAATGGAACATACTCAAGGATTAACCATGTACTGGGTCACAAAGACAGCCTTAATAAATATGTAGATATTGACACCACAAAATGTATCTTTTCTGACCACAAGGATATAAGGTTAGAAATCAATCACAAGAGGTGGAGCCAAGATGACGACTTGGAGGCAGCTGCTGGCATGAGCTCTGACAGCAACTGCTGAATAGGGTGACTGGGTGTCCTATCCATTGTGAGAGGAACTTGTTTCACTCTACCACCTTTATCCACTCTCCCCTTTCTCCCTCCCCCTAGCTAATTAAAAAAAAAAGAACTTTCACTGCTTTTTTTCTCATTCTTGTTTTTTCTTCCTTCCTCCTTCTTCTGCTTTCTGAATTCACTGATACTCGTTTGTGAATTATTTTGGGAAAGAAATCTGACTCCGAGTGGACTCTCTCTGTGTGTGTCTCTTCTCTACTTCCCTTTCTCTTCTTGCTACCCCTAGAATTTACAGTGGACAGTAGATTTGCATAATATTCTATTCTTGCTTTCCCTTTTTTCCCTTTCTCTTTCTTTTTCATTTGGATTTGGTCACTACTTTTTCTTGGACTGGAGGCGTTGTTTGGCTAACTGGTATTGGTTAAACTGCATCAATCCTTGCCTCAGTTACTATTGTAATTTCTGAGCCACCAGGTTCCAGATGCCAGCATGATGCCAACCAGAATTCCCTGGACAGATGACCGCACCAATGTGTCCTGGAGCTCCGCTTCCCCAGAGACCCACACTATTAGAGAAAGAGAGAGGCAGGCTGGGAGTATGGATCGACCAGTCAACATCCATGTTCAGCAAGGAAGCAATTACAGAAGCCAGACCTTCCACTGTCTGCAAACCACAATGACCTTGGGTCCATACTCCCAGAGGGATAGAGAATGGGAAAGCTATCAGGGGAGGGGATGGGATATGGAGATCGGGTGGTGGGAATTGTGTGGAGCTGTACCCCTCCTATCCTACAGTTTTGTTAATGTCTCCTTTTTTAAATAAATAAATTAATTTAAAAAAAGAATAGGAAAGCTATCAGGGGAGGGGCTGGGATACGGACTTGTGGTGGGAATTGTGTGGAGTTGTACCCCTCTTATCCTATGGTTTTGTCAATGTTTCTTTTTTACAAATAAGAAAATAAAAAAGAACAATAAAAAGAGAGAGAAAAAAAATAAATCAATCACAAAAAGAAATACACCCAAAATATGGAGACTGAAAATGATTCTGATAAACACTGAAAATGATTCTGATTAGGTCACTGAAGAAAACAAAAGAGAACTTCAAAAATTACTTGGAGAACAACAAAAATTAAGAGACCAACTATCAGATGTTGGGACATGAAAGTAATTAGCATATAGCTGATGGACTTAATGTCAAAAGTGATTTTAAATGCCAGCCTGCTGGAACTATTTTTCTTTTTCTGCACTCTTCTTCACCTTGGACCACCCTGCTGCTTCTCCTGGGACTTGAAAACATAGCCAAGTTGTGCTAAATTTAGCTTAAAATACTCATGGCTTTCAGCCACAAAAACTAGCCAATATGTCTGCCCCACTGCATGTTTTGCTGTGCCTAAATAATACTGTTTGTTACATACTAGTGTACCACAATATAATAAACTCCCCAACCAAAGCCATCTGAAGTCTTTTTCTAGTTACTATAACTAGATCCTGTGGGATGCAGCAAAAGCTGCCCTAAGTGGGATGTTTATAGCAATACAGGCCCATATGAATAAACAGTAAAGATCTCAACTAAGCTGCCTAACATCACAGCTCAACCAATCAGAAAAGCAGCAGCATCATGAACCAAAATTCACAGGAGGAAGAATATAGTCAAAATCAGTGCAGAGGGGGTAGGTCAGTAGTGCAGCGGGTTAAGTACACATGGTGCAAAGAGCAAGGACCAGCCTAAGGTTCCCAGTTTGAGCCCCCAGCTCCCCCCTGTAGGGAGCTGTGTCTTTCTCTCCCCCTTTCTATCCCCCTCTCTGTCTTCCCCTCCTCTCTAGATTTCTCTCTGTCCTATCCAACAACAACAGCAGCAACGGCAGCAATAGCAATAACAACAAGGGCAACAAAATGGGAAAAAATGGCCTCCAGGAGCAATGGATTCAAAGCACTGAGCCCCAAAAGGCCGAGAAACACATGAAAAAATGCTCCAAGTCTCTGATTGTCAGAGAAATGCAAATCAAGACAACAATGAGATATCACTTCACTCCTGTGAGAATGTCATACATCAGAAAAGGTAACAGCAGCAAATGCTGGAGAGGGTGTGGGGTTAAAGGAACCCTCCTGCACTGCTGGTGGGAATGTCAATTGGTCCAACCTCTGTGGAGAACAGTCTGGAGAACTCTCAGAAGGCTAGAAATGGACCTACCCTATGACCCTGCAATTCCTCTCCTGGGGATATATCCTAAGGAACCCAACACATCCATCCAAAAAGATCTGTGTACACATATGTTCTTAGCAGCACAATTTGTAATAGCCAAAACCTGGAAGCAACCCAGGTGTCCAACAACAGATGAGTGGCTGAGCAAGTTGTGGTATATATACACAATGGAATACTACTCAGCTGTAAAAAATGGTGACTTCACCGTTTTCAGCCGATCTTGGATGGACCTTGAAAAAATCATGTTGAGTGAAATAAGTCAGAAACAGAAAGATGAATACGGGATGATCTCACTCTCAGGCCGAAGTTGAAAAACAAGATTAGAAAAGAAAACACAAGTCGAACCTGAAATGGAATTGGAGTATTACACCAAAGTAAAAGACTCTGGGGTGGGTGGGTGGCTGGGGAAAATACAGGTCCATGAAAAATGATGAATTAAATAGTGGGGGTTGTATTGTTAAATGGGAATCTGGGGAATGTTATGCATGTAAAAAAAAAAAAAGAAGTAGAAACGCAAAGCAGAAATTGACTGAGTTTGGAGTATGGCACCAAAGTAAGAAAGCAGAAGTACACTAGAGTTTGCAGTGAGTACCTCCCTAATACTTCCTCTCCACTTTTCCAAGCTTTGGGTCCATGATTGCTCAACAATTTGTTTGGCTTTGTATGTTAACTCTCTTTTCAGTCACCAGGTTCCAGATGCCATCAGGATGCCGGCCAGACTTCCCTGGATTGAAGACCCCACCAATGTGTCCTGGAGCTCAGCTTCCCCAGAGCCCCACCCTACTAGGGAAAGAGAGAGGCAGACTGGGAGTATGGACCGACCAGTCAACGCCCATGTTCAGCAGGGAAGCAATTACAGAAGCCAGACCTTCCACCTTCTGCAACCCTCAATGACCCTGGGTCCATGCTCCCAGAGGGATAGAGAATAGGGAAGCTATCAGGGGAGGGGGTGGGATATGGAGATTGGGCGGTGGGAATTGTGTGGAGTTGTACCCCTCCTACCCTATGGTTTTGTTAATTAATCCTTTCTTAAATAAAAAAATTAAAAAAAAAAAAAACAAAGCACTGAGCCCCAGCAATAACCCTGGAGGGAAAAAAAATCAGTGCAGAAATTATTAAGTAGAGACCAGAAAGAAAATCCAAAAGATTAATGAAACCAGGAGTTAGTCCTTTGAATGAATTAAAAATAAACCATTGGCTAGATTTAAAAAAAAGAAAATGAGAGAAATCTGTGATAAAACAAAACAACCAGGAATGAGATAAAATTACAATTAAAGATAGGAAACACAAAAAATAATATGTGAATATTATAAACATCTATATGCAAATAAATTGGACAACCTAGATTAAATGTATGCATTCTTAGAATCATACCACCTGCCAAATCTAACCCGAGAGGAAGCTGATAGCTTGAACAAGCCAATCACTAATACAGAAATTGAATCAGTAATCAAAAGTCTTCCCAAGAATAAAAGCCCAGATTCAGACAGCTTTACTAACGAATTCTATAAGACATTCAGAGAACTAACAGTGATTATCTTCAAACCTTTCCAGAAAGCTGAAGCTGTGGAATCACTTCTAAACACAATCTATAAGACTACCATAACTCTGATCTTCAAAGTAGAAAGGGACTCTACCAAAAAACAACAAAAACTATATATCTACATCCCTTATAAACAATGAAGTAAAGAGTGTGAACAAAATCTTGGCAAATCAAATCCAACAATATATCAAGAGAATAATCTACTAAGACTAAGTAGTATTCTTTTTTTTTTTTTTTTTGGTTTGCAAAATAGTATTCTATGGAGTATATATATTCCATAACCTCTTTATCCAGTAATCTTTCATGGGCATTTAGATTGCTTCCCCTCTTTGGTGACTGAATAATGCAGCTGTGAATATGGGGCACATATATCTCTTCAAATTAGTGTTTGTGTATCCTTTAGATAAGTTCCTTAGAGTGGATAATAAGGTAATTCCATTTTTATGTGTTTACAAATTCCCTATACAGTCTTTCAAAGGGGCTGCAGCAGTGTGCATTCCCACCAGCAGTATAGTTTAACTTTGTAGTTTAACTAAAGCTGGGGAGTGTGCTACCTCCTTTTTTCCTTCTTTCTCAGAAATGCTTTGGCTGTTCATAGTTTTCCCTGGTTCCATACAAACTTTTGGACATGTTTTTCAGTTTGCTTGAGTCTCTTTTTCTCCACCACCACTCCACCTGCGAGGGGGAACTTCACAAGTGGAAGGTCTGCAGGTATCTTTCTCTCTTCCTCGCTCTCTCTCCCCTCCCTTCTCAATTTCTATCTGTCCTATCAGATAAAATAATAATAATGATTTTTAAAAAGGGAAAATGGCCACTGGGAACAGTAGACCATCTTTCAGACACTGAGCACCAGTGATAATAAAAAAATTAAAGAAACACAATGTATATATAATCCCATATTTAAATGAATATGTTTTTCATAGAAAATAATCTATAAATAAAAACACCAATGTATTAAAAATCTATGGATAGAGAATTTCAGGGTTTGTTAAAATAAAATTTCTATTGTTTTTATCTTACATTATCTTAAAACTTTGACCATAGATATGTACTGCTTTTGTAAAAATGTTATTTTTTAATCAAGGGGTAAAGATGTAATTCTCCTACTCATAATCTGCAGCTTTAATTGCCCCCCTTTGTCCCTAGCTACTTTAAAATACACAAAGCAAAGCCTCCTGTTGCCAGCTACCATGCCTTTCCTCCCTAAAGGCAGATTCAGAGGAAGCCACTTAGCTATGAAGGCCAGTTCCTGCCCAGGAGCCTAGGTCCACCCAGGAGCCTTGCTTAGCCTTCCAGACCTACAGCAGGCAGCTGATGTATCCCGAGGCACTTCTGGACCTTTGAGGCATTCATTACTCTGGCTCTGCAGGGAACAGATTTTATTTTTTCTTTCTTCTTCTTCTTTTACTGGCTTGTAGCAAGGACATAATCAGGATCCAGGAAAACCTCGGGAATTTTTTTTTTGTTCTGTTGGGAGTAGTCACAGCTCTTATAAAAAGAAGTAGCACTACTAAAGGTCAGCTGAAACAAAGAACATGCTGTGGCTTTAAAAGAGACAGCAGAATCCTCTATTTCACTACTGTGGTTTGGATGAGAGCTTTCTTTGCTTCCAGAGCTCTCTTAAATGCCCATGTGTATTCACAGCAGGCTGACAAGCCAGGGAGAGTAAAACAAGGAAGAGGAGAGAATTTTTTTATTAGAAAAATGTCTGCTTTCAAAAGAACTGAAGCTTTATTGGTAGTGTATTGTCAAAGAGATATATGAAACTCTTTTGGAGTGGTAGTGAAGTCTCAACCCCAAAATTGGAAAACAAAACAAAACAAAAAAACAGCTGTTACACTGTCCACCTATAGCGTTATGTTGGCAAGCACTTCACCATTTACTAGTAGGAATGTTGAAGAATGACCCATCTCTTTTGCTCTACCTGAAAAAGTCAGCCCAGAACAATTAAGTCCCAGTGGAGATTAAAAAATTAAAAAAGGAAGGAAAGAAGAAAGGAAGGAAGGAAAGAAAGAAGGAAGGGAGGGAGGAAAGAGGAAGGGAAGGAAAGTTGGGCTACCTACTGCTATGTGTCAAATATTCCTCATAGTTAGGAATTTTTATCATTAACATTTATCTCCCATGGTTCCTGAAGGTCATACAGGACATAAATAGGATAAAATATTTATTTCTCTTGCTGCATAGGGTCTCAGTTGAAAGCCTTGAAAGCTTATTATGCACTAGAATGTGTGACACTCCATGCTACATAGATATTGTCTGAGAGCCTAGCTCAAATCTTAGCTTCCATGCTTGCACATAGTCTCTCCAGGTACCATGGACCATCTCACAATACGAGGAGAGGATTCCAAAGGCAAGCATCCCATAAGAAAGCTAGTAGAAAGCTGCATTATTCTCATAACCTAATACTAGAAGTCAAACAGTATTACTTCTTTTATCATCTATTGGTCAGGTTGAAACTGAACATCTTAAGGGTAACTGGGGTGGGTATGGGACCACACAGTCTCCTTTGGTATCATCCATCCTCCTCCTTTCTGGGAAGAAGGTAGGAGAAACATTGCAAGGAATGGGCATCTGTGTCCCCAGATCTCTAACCCCACCTCCCACCTGGGGATTTTTAAGAAATATAAAGGGGAAGATGCTTTGTGGGAAGATCCCCATTCTCCATATTGTAGACAATTTTAAAATAAAAATTTTCCCTCACCACAGAAAGTGCAGAAATCTGTCACTCTGGGCACTGGGCATAATTCTTTTTTGTCCTATTTCAAGGACAATCTCTTAAGAGATAGTCAAGATTGAAGATCAAAGTTTATACCTCTTAGTGAAAAAATGTCAGTCAAATTATGAAAAGAGCACACGTCAGGAATATGTAGGTAGGTGCAACCATTTTTAGAAAAATACTATCTGACACAAGACCTCTACATGGATTCTTAAAGAAATTTTATCCTTTAGTCTGTGTTCAAGGACTATTATTGCTATGGTTTATATCTGCTACCAAATGACCTACATTTCTCTAAAAGACCACTAATGAATTCATATGTGCACTATAAAGAATTGAAACACATAAATTTATAAAACAGAAGAAGCAGTCAAACTGTCCCTAAGACTTTGGGGTGGAGGTTGTAGGAGGATACATTGAACTGTGGTGGTGGGTGAGCTTTGGAACTGTAGCCCTATAATCTTATGATGATATTAACCATTATTAAATGACTCATAAAGATAATTTTTTTTAAAAAAAAGGAACTAGCAATGACTACACATGAGTTGAATAAATTAGATAATTAATGGAGAACTCTAACTTTTTTTTGTGTCACCAAGGAATGAACTCAGGGCCTTGTGCATGCATGCCTGACATTTACAGGAAGGAAAGGGAGATGAGCTATACCTCAGCACTGCTTTACCCTTTATGGAGTTCTCCTAGAGCTGTCTATGGTGCTCTCTTAATCTATAGGCTAAGCTATCTCCCAGCCCCTATTTTGTAACATTCCTAAGAGGATGGAATTATAATAGTAGTAAGAGTAATTTTTACTTATAACTCATTCTAATATGTACCATATACTAATAGATAACATTAAACTAAGTAGTGTTCAGAGAAAAGGGTGGGGGGCAATATCCATACAATTTGTACAAATGAATTTGGAGAAAAGTGCTTGTGAAGAAATTTTTGTAGATTATTTTAATCTTAGAGACAAGTGTTCATTACTAAGTAATATGAAATACATTTCTCATAGATAATATAAATGAAGAAAATGGTTAAGAGGTGGTTTGAACAAACTTAATTGATTCATATGGTAGTTTAAAGTGAAGGAATTTCACTTCAAGAAAATATCGTTACTTTTATTTAGAGAAAATATCACCATTGTCACATTAATGATTCATCATTATATGACGATGAAAATAAGATTTAAATTTTTAGAAATATCTACCAATGACGATGAAAATAGATTTAAATTTTTAGAAATCTCTACCAAGGACATGCTGAAGAATTGATTTACAGACACACACACACATACACACATACACACACACACACACACACACACACACACACAACTAAAGAAGTCTAATGGGTGGTGAAAGTTTCCAAGTTGAAGGAAGGAGTTGGGGGATAATTAAGCAGGGGGGAAATCTAGCAGGTGCTGGGAGAATAATGCAATTTCCTAGGGCAGCAGATGTACAAGTGAAACAGTATCCAGTAACAGTCCATCAGATGGTAATTATAGCTGGACTAGGGAAGAACAGCCAAGATGAAAAGGGGCAATTCAAAGGGTAACTAAACGCCAGTGAGTGACATCTTCCTGAGAGATCACATACCAGGAAAATGCAGGCTAGCACTTAGCTATGAGAAAGGGGAGGGGGCAAATAAACCTTCATTTTTCTTTGTAGAACACAAAGGCAAAATGGAGGCCTCAAAAAAATCATTAGGGGAGACTTAAACTATCACTAATCAACAACCAATGATTAAACAGTCAAAAATAGCAACACTCGGGGCCAGGTGGTGGTGCACCTGGTTGAGTGGACATGTTACAATGTGCAAGGACTGGGGTTCAAACCCCAGCCCCAACCTGGAGGGGGAAAGCTTTGTGAGTGGTGAAGCAGGTCTCTGTCTCTGTCTCTCTCCCTCTCTATCTCCTCCTACCTTCTCAATTTCTGGCTGTCTCTATGCAATAAATAAAGGTAACAAAAAATTTCAAAAACACTCATAGATCATATTAAAACTGATTCCTAAGGAGAATGACTGTTTTGGTCCCATTCATTTTTTGAAAGAAAAAAAAAGAGAGAGAGAGAGAAGTAAATTCACATGGCAATGAACACTATACACCAAAATGAAGTGGACTATGGAGAATACTATCTATTGATACTACAGCTTCTTAAATCTGAAGGAAATTTTCAGGTATTTAATATGACAAATAAGACTCACTTAAAATCTTAGTCTTGAAAAAGAAATAGTACCTTGGACCAATATATACCCTCCCTCTGGGATTCTCTGAAATGCTTCTAACCCCAGAGTGACTATTTCTTCTATGTCTGACTCTCTCTACTAGAGACCAGTGTAGTTGACTCCATTCTTGATTTAACTATCTTGAGTAGTTCCATGTTAATAGCGACACAAAAGTATAAGCTCCCTTAGTGAGTGAAGTCATCTCTGAATCTCTGTGGGGGGTGCAGAAAGAAAAGAAAGCAGGCTTGCACATGAACCATACTAAAGTAAGTGTGAATCAATTTACTCTACTCTAGTTAATATGGCTATTCTGCTCATTCAGTCACATTCTGAGTGTTTCTTTCATCATGACTCTCACATAAGTGAGTGATGCTGAGATATATAATTAAAACAAAAATCCATCAGAATGCAAATGCACAGGCTAAAATGGCCCATTCAAGCTAAGAATAAAACCATGTGGATTGTGGTCAGCAACCTGCCTCTTATCCATGAAGCTATACTGGTCAACTGAGAAGATATGATGATAAATCCTTGGGGCCCTTTCTCTGTAATGTATGATGAAATTTATTCGCATATTTTAGGTCCTTTTGAGGACTTGATATGGGGTAGGTTGTCAATACAGAAATGGTAGGTAAGGTGTTGTAGCAGTGGTACCTATCATCCAAACTAGACAGAAATTACCCAGTCATTAGGGTAAGGAGGGGGACACATTTTCCCCTAACATGGGGCGATAGATTTCAATCACTGTTGACTTGTGCCACATTTAAATTGGCAACCCACTGAGATAAAACATTTTCAATCCCATTACTCATGCCTGGAGTGATGTGTTCCCTTGAAGACTGGCTTCCTAGGTGCAAGCAAAGGAATGGCTGGTCACTCTGCGATGGTTTAAACAAGATAAAAGGTATGGAAGGCAAATTCCAGGCAAGAGAAATGTATAGAACTGGTAAGGTTGCTGAGAGACCCATATAAGCCTCCAAGCACTGGGGTGAAAGGGGGGTAAAACTTTCAGGAAGTAAAGGAATTCATTTAGCAGTGCCAGTTGCTCAGTTGCAGTTTATCTGCTGTAATACTATCACTCTATTGAGAAATCAATACTCAGAACTCCATAGAAATTCTTGCTAAATTTTTTTGTTTGCTTTACCTTAGGTAATTATATCCAAGTAAGGCATTATATCCAAGTAAAATGTTAAACAGAGAAAAGTAATTTTGATAATTAAGCACTATAACTTTTGAAATTCTAGGGCCACTCCTTGTGGGTTATGATTTTAACAATCCTTTGATCTCCCTTTTAAGATTTCTGAAGGGGGTGGGGAGCTTTCAGGTACTGGTGTGCAGATGGTGGAGTGGAAGGGGACCTAGGCTGGGGGTGAGAGTGATTTACAAAAAAACTGAGGAATTTTACACATGTACCAAAAACTGGATTTACTGTAAACTATTAATCCCCCCAATAATAATAATAATAATAAAAGATTACTGACAATTTGTGCTATATCTTGTTGACCCTATCTAAATCGTTGCAAGACTTTCCACAAGTGAGCCAAGGCTTCCGAGGAGGTGGCACAGTGGTACAACACAGGAATTACATGCATAAGGCCCCAAGTTTGCCCCCTGACATAGAACATGTGGTAGTGATGCTCTAATCTTCTCTTTTTCTTTGTCATTAATAATAATGAAATCTTAGGGGGCTCGGCGGTAGCACACCAGGTTGATGTACAAGGACTAGGGTTCAAGCCCCTGATCCCTACCTGCAGGGGGAGGTAAGCCTATACTTAAAGCTTCAGGACTAGTACAGCAGTGCTGTAGGATCTCTCTCTCCCCTTCTCTATCTCCCCCTCCCTCCCTCTCCATTTCCCTCTGACTCTATCTAAAATACATGAATAAAATAAAAATAATAAATAAAATCTTCAAAAAATAAATACTATTTTTAAAAAAATAACAAAGTAAGGGCAGGGAGATAACTCAGTGGTAGAGCACATAGCCTACATGCATGAGTATCAGCTTCAACCCCAGCACTGCTTATGCCAGCGTTAAGTGGTGTTCTGGTCTCTTGCTCTCAAAAATGAGTAAATATTTTTGTCACGTTGTCTGGGCTGGAAATGCAGGATACCTCAAAGATTATTCAGAGATCTGTGTCTACTTGAGAGCCTGGAAGTGTCCTTTCACTGACCCACACCATTATTGGAGTAAAGGTGGCCAGCAAAATGGTGCTCCTTTCAAGTCCAGAGCTTTTTGATAAACAATGTTTACAAAACATCAGGAATTTCAGATACAAAGAGGTAGGTCTGGCAGGAATTGGAACAAACAGATGAATAATTAAAGATATTTAAAGCATAGGGCTTGGTAACTGAATCTGAAAACTGTAGGCTTAAAAATCAGCATACACATGACTTCTGCTTGTCAGTAGCCACTGAAATCCCTCTTTCATATCAAGGCTTCAGACATTAAGTGTGGGCTAAGGAGACCACATAATGACTAAGCAAAAAGACTTCCATGCCTGAGGCTCTGAAGTCCCAGGTTCAATCCCCAATATCACCATAAACCAGAGCTAAGCAGTACTCTGGTTTCTCTGTAACTTTCTTTTTTTTATATATTTATTTATTTCCTTTTGTTGCCCTGTTATTTTATTGTTGTAGTTATTATTGTTGTTGTTATTGATGTCATTGTTGTTGGATAGGACAGAGAGAAATGGGGAGAGGAGAGGAAGACAGAGAGAGAGGGGAGAGAAAGATAGACACCTGCAGACCTGCTTCACCGCCTGTGAAGCGAATCCCCTGCAGGTGGGGAGCTGGGGGCTCAAACTGGGATCCTTAGGCCGGTCCTTGTGCTTTGCGCCATGTGCACTTAACCCGCTGTGCTACCGCCCGACTCCCAACATTTTTTCATTAAAATAAATAAGTAAAATTAAAAAAATATATATATATATTAAATGTCCAGAAGCTCTGGCTACCCTCAGGTTGTGGCCTACGTTTGAGGAATATTCAGATAGCTTTGGAAATGCAGTGTTTCAGGCATTAGCTTAGATAGCAAGCCTATACTCAAGGACATCTTAAATAAATATTCCCCAACATATTTAATTTTTTTTAAATTAATGATTTAGGAGAGAGATGGCAGCACACCCAGTTGAGCATACATATTACAATGTTCAAGGACCTCAGTTCAAGTCCACAGTGCCCATCTGCATGAGGGAAGTTTTGCAAGGAATTAGGTAGGAGGACTGCAGGTTGTCTCCTGTCTCACTTCCTTTCTCCCCTTTCCCTCTTGATTTCTCTTTCGCTATCAAGTACATAAATAATATTTTAAAAGGAAGTAAAGAGAGAGGGAGAGAGAGAGAGAGAGAACTAAAGTAGGAGCAAAAGTGCTTCTTAAAAAGTTTGAATTCACCAGTGTAATGTAGCAAGTACCAAGCAACAGTTCCATACATATGATAAGTAGTAGTAGTCTTCCTCAACCAAGCACTTCAGTCTTTAACCCCTGCTATGCTTTGAAATAAGTGGGGACACGAAGAGGATATAGCAAACAAAGATGATCATGGACAAGGTAAATGTAAAGAATGATCTCAATTCAGACTGACCTGAGAATTAATGATAAGATTCTTTTAAACTGCTTTATCTGACTTTTCTTCCACCTGGCAACTCCAGGTTCACTTCAAAGTCACCCAACCCAGAGAATTGGGAAGGGGGTGGGCCTGATGTTCAGAAAAGTGCTTTTTGATATCCATGTAACTACACTGTACTCTTCTCTTCCCATCTAGACTGGCTTTCCATGCCAGCAGTGGTCTGGTTGAAGGTACTGGAGTCCCAGGCTGCCAATGATTTTTAAGGGTATCTTCTAATCCAGTGATGTGGACTCCCTATACTTGAAGGTGTCTCAGTTGTGGCTGCAAAAGGGCAGCATCCATCACTCTGATGTGACACAGAGGCCATATCTATCTATATCCCTAGTCCCTTCTCCTGGGATCAGTGAGATTCTACATAAGCTATGTCTTAGTGATAGCTACAGCTGGAATCAATCTCTCTGCCTTCAAGCTACTCTCTCTGCACCAAACATGTGGTTGTAAAGGAGTATTCCTAGCATCTTCACATGTTATCAGATCCAAAGGTCTTCCTAAAGGGCTCAAGGGCTCTTCTCTCTAAAATAGGATGTAAGCTACAATGCTGAAGATCCTGCTAAGAATACATCTGTGATCCAGGATGAAATGATATATATATCTAGGTCTTGCCTCAAAATGATATGGGAGAAAGGGGCAATGAATGGGAGTATTGAGGATCCAAAACTGTCCAAGAATTGAAAATTATTGCAGCTGAGTGCTCAGTGCTATGCAGCATGTGATCTGAGCCAAGTGCCCATCTGCAGACTCTCACTGTGAAGTATAGTGATTGAGAGAAGCTTTAAGAAGCTGTTTTAGCTGTAGGACAAAAGAATTCTTCATTTGCTATTTAATAATAAAATAATTAGACTTGAAGTGATTAGACTTGAATTTTGTCTGACTTTTATCATTTTTGTAGAAATTTACTTTTTTTTTTAAACTAAACTATCCATCTATTGAAATGAAAAGTCCACCAGCAAAAGAATGAAAGAAAACCATTGCAAGTGATGGACTCTAACTTCCACATTCCGGTATCCCAAGTGAACCCTTGACTCTGATTGTAGCCAACGTACTCTCATCTTTATTGTCAGCACCTTAATAGACTCTGTAAGCAATCAGATTCTGCCACACCTAGCTTGAAAACACATAAAGGCTGGATGCTGAGGTACAATGTTGTTCAGGTAGGAATCAACCTAAAACCCTTTAATAAGAAAGAAATGTAATTTCCTGCTCTCCATGTGGTCTCAGTCTCATTCTTTGGTTACTTTTGTGCTGTAACACTTAAGAGCTATATTATGGATCCCCTCAACACTATGTTTAATTATACATTAGAAAATAAGCACTGAAGGACTAGAAAGATAACTTAATGCTAGAACATAATATTTGCATTACTGAGGCCCTAGAGGACCCAGGTTCAGTCCCTGGCAGTGACAGAGTTCATCAGTGTGTCTGTGGCCTCTCCCTCTCTCAAAAACAAAAAATAAAACAAACAAAACAAAATAAATCTTTAAAACTCCAATGGTTTTAGGAAAAATATGCACAGACAAATGAGAAGTCTTGCTTTATATGACCTGCTCAAAAATGCATGGCATTTTTCATGATAAAGAGTTGAAGAAGAGAGAATTACTACTTGCTTTATTTCTATTCAAATATCAATTTAGAACTTATCAGAAAATAAATGCTAATTTTTCTCCAGGTAAGAAGGTATGGGTAATGGGTAATACCTGCAAGAATTGGAGATGTAGACTCATGGAACAGCATACTTGACAGTGTGATGCTTTGACATATGTGTGACCTAGATCTAAGGCTGGTCCCCATAGCGTTTAAAGAAGCTTTCATACTAGGAAGTCAGTCTCTCTCTCTCTCTCTCTCTCTCTCTCTCTCTCTCTCTCTGCCTCTCTGTCTTTAGTTTTAAAAAAAATGGAGACAAGTTATTCCCGAATATATTTATATATACTTATTTTCATTTTATAAATGTATGACTTACAGTATCCTCAGTTTCAATGAGTCCAAAGAACTGCTATATAAAGCAAGGGTGGGGGCAGTGGGGTAATGTACTTCCTGCAGCATCATGTCTCATTTTGGTAAAGAATTTTTTTTTCTGACACTTGGGTTACTACTAAGTCTTAGAATCTGCATAACTCCTCTGCTCCTGTCAATCTCTAGTCTCATAGTCAGTCTCAATCTCTCTCTCTTCCTCTCTCTCTCTCTATCTCTTTCTCTCTCTCTCTCTTTCTCTCCATGGAGAATGAGAGACATGATGGCAGATAGGGAGAGGAAAATGAGACATCTGCAGTACTGCTCAACCTCTTGTGAAGCTTCCTGCTGCTGGCAGGGATCAGGGGTTTGTTTTGTGGTCTTCATGCATGGTAATGTGTGTGCCACCACCTGGTCCCCTGATAAGCAACTATTTGACAAAATATTTGGAAAATATGAGCTTTCCATAATTTTTCTTCTTCTTTTTTTGCTCCCAAACAAGACAAATGTCAGTATTGTGGCAGGTTGGAAAAGGTAGACTTTTCTCCCCAACTTATTTATACAAATACCACAAGTCTACATGTAAATAAACCTGAGAAAAATCATGATTCCAGTTAGATTACTAAAAATGACAATGTGTGTACATATACATAGGCTATTTTTCTTCCCTAGAGTACTGCTCAGCTCTGGTTTATGGTGGTATGGGGTATTGAACCTGGGACTCCGGAGCATCTCTTTGCATAACCATTATGCTGTCTCCCTGACCCATATGCATTTCCATTTAAGTGAATCTAGGTTCTGTCTTGGCCCCCTTTCCTGTTCTGGTTAGTAAGAGGACATTGGGGCCATTTAAGGTCAAACTTCTTGCTCCTCAAGGCAGACAAGACATTCCTGTTAGTCTTACTGCCTTCCAAAAGAGGAGTTACACAGACCCAGTTTAGAGCTGCAGACTCAGGTATTTCAGATGCAGCCAGCTTGGTTTTCTCCAACTGTTTTGTCTGAATCATAAATGACTGTTTTTGTCTTAAAAGCAAAGCATGGTTTAGAAAGCAGAATATAATTTCCTTCCTTTTGAGGAAAAGGAAGGAAAATAGGGAAGTTGACTCTAGGGCATTTGTTCTGGAACAGGACTGCCACACCAAGGCATCCCCATAGAGTCTGTCACCTGAAAGGTCCTGCAGCTTCTGTTTCAGGCTCCTTGTGAAGTAACTACCTGAGGCAAAAGGCTGCAAGGGAGCCTCTGCAGGTGCCCCTGTAAGGGTGCCAGTGAGTGCTAGGCTCCCTGTAATTAAGTAACAGCCTGCTCCCTAGAAGACAGAGCTGCCACCCATCTGCCACACCCGCATGAGCTGGCGCCATGCCTTCCTGCCTGCTGCTGCCCTGCTACCCACCAGTTCCTTGGAGACCTCCTTTGATGGAGCATTGATGCCAAGATTTTCCAGCGGATAGACAATCTGTCGTCGTGGTCGCACGGGAACAAAGTAATGAAGGGCCGATGTCAGGGAGTGGGCATAGGAGCTCTGGAACTGAAAGACAGCAATTTCTATTTTAAAGGAGAGAATGTCAGAATTGTGCAGCACAGATGCCTGCATGAGGCTTTACAAATACAAAATTCTAAACCTAGCCAAATCAGAGAGGGGGAAAAATCAGCAAATAAACAAACATACTCTTCTAGCAGAGGAATGAATTGCAGATAATGCCTGACACTAATGAAGATAATTACAAGAGTAATTACATTACTATCTCTGTGGGAATGACAGATAAACAAGTGGTTTGGTTTATGGGATTTTTCAGCACAAGTATTTTCCCCAGGAGGATATTCTTCTCCATAGTGATCATGAATCAGCTTGATTTGACCCCATTAAGCTGTGCTGTCTGTGTCCTGTTAACCTTTGTGTGTTTGGTACAAGCTGTTTTTAAAAGGCACATAGATAAGCATGTCCTTTGAGGGCAGCTGAGTGTAGATGTGAAAATCCTCCAGTCTATGAAAGTTATAACTACTTCCACAGGATTTTTGTTGATAAAAATAAGGGCTTTTAACAAAATAGGATAAAACTGGAAAGGAGGGGGGTAGCTAGATTAAAATATTTCAATTTATAAACTGTGGGTTTGATTCATTCTTACTGACATGTACTATGATAGTTAATGTTTTAAAAAGAATGCCTAAAAATTTACTTTGCCTTTAGCAGACTGAACACGGTCATTTCTTGCATACATATGAAACTTTAGAGTTTTGATGAAACCAACTCAGGGTATTTCAACCACTTAAATTTCAAGAGTTAAACTATGAAATCAAAAAATAAGAGGGGGCACTTCTTGCCAATACAATTCTACCGCCATTCCTAGCAGTTATATTTTTAAATTTATTAACTTTTTTGGAATCAAAAATTCTGATGATATACTTACTAAATTTAAGCTGGTAAGCAAAATAAGTAAAATTGAATTGTAGGTGTAGTTTAATAAGTAAAATAGTTCATATCTGACTTATCTGTGGCCCTAAAAGGCACTTATAAGAACATCTAAAAAGGAATCCTAGAATCCTTCACCACTGAACTCCCCACCCTGATTTTACACACACACACACACACACACTCTAAGAATTTGTACCAGAGCTCTGCTTTTCTGCTTAGAATATCGCTCAAAACTTGCTCTTGCCAGAGAAAACCACCACCACAGTATGAGCCAAAACCCCACTCATATACACTCAACTGGGTATTTGTATCTGAATTTGGAAGTTCTTACCTAAATTATTTGGTACAGCTTCTTAAACTTGTTTAAATGTATATGTATAAATCAACTGGAAGTACACACTGAGAAGAAATCTGTTCTGAAATGTGTTTCTATACTCCATATACAAAGCAGTGAGTAAGACCTCTAATTCTCTAAGACTGAGGTAAATATACAAACATGAAATGAACTAGGCACTATTTTTAATATGGATAAAAATCTAGCACATACAGGCAACATTATGAACAAAAACTGAGGATTCAATATCAAATCCTGAAAGTCAGCATATTGATCAATTGCCAATTATAAAGTAAAAGGTAACTGCACAGCATTTTCAGATAAAACTGTTACCTCCCTATTTTATTAATTTCAAATCTAGGGCATTCACATTGCAATCATGTTGCATTCTGCTAGGGGAAAAAAATCCTCATTCAACATCTTGCATAAAATCATTTCCATGTATTTTCTACTTTTATCTCCATTCCCTTAGTACTTCTGCAAGTACAAAGGCTTTTGTTAAATAAATACATTGGCAAAATTACTTTTATGTGAATGAATTAAAATACTTCAGATGGTTTCTAAGTTTCATAAATAAAATCTGCTAATCTCACTTGTAGCAACTAGGAAGAAATCTCACCATGTCAAAAGGCTGAGCAGTCCATGAGACAGTTATCAGGTATGGAGGGGTCTGATGGAAAAATACCTACCTAATCAAGGGGTTGAACCTCATCACACTGGACTTCATATCAAGCTGAGAACCAGTGCTGTGAGTAGAATAATGAGGATACCATATATGTGCGCAAGTGTGTACGTGACTCTTCTAAACATTGGAAAAGGCATCTCTGACCAAAATAATTACTACTGCCTTCAAAATAAATGAAATACTTTTGGGGCCCAGTAACAGTGCATCTAGTTGAGTATATATATGCAAACAGGTTCAAGTCCTTGGTTCCCAACTGCAGAGGGAGTAGCTTCACAAATAGTAAAGCAGTGTCAGGGTGTCTGTTTGTCTGTCTATCTCCCTTTCTCCTTTCAATTTCTCTCTCTCCTATCAAGTAAAATACTATTTTAATGCTATTTAAATGTATTAAAATGGAGAGTCGGGCAGTAGCGGAGTGGGTTAAGTGCACGTGGCAGCGCAAAGCACAAGGACCAGCATAAGGATCCCAATTCGAGCCCCAGGCTCCCCACCTGCAGGATAGTCAGTCGCTTCACAGACAGTGAAGCAGGTCTGCAGGTGTCTATCTTTCTCCCCCACCTCTGTCTTCCCCTCCTCTCTCCATTTCACTCTGTCCTATCCAACAACAATGACATCAGTAACAACAACAATAATTACAACAATAAAACGAAAGGGCAACAAAAGGAAATAAATAAAAATAAAATAAAAAATAAATGTATTAAGATGTATTACATTTTTTAAATGCATTAGGTAAAAGAAAATTTACCTAATGAAAAATGCTTTGAATAAATCAGGATAGATATGAACATAGTTGCAGTGGCATAGATGTATAAATGTTTTGTTGCCAGACTGATGAAATAACAGTTAAAAAAAATTGAGCCAGGAAAAGTCTCAGCTCCAAGACCGGAGCTTAAGATATTCGCAAGTGAAAGAGCTAGATTTCTAGCTGCTAGGTACTTTGATATTAATAATGTCAATAGAGAAAGTTCCTGTCTTCCCCAGGTAGCCAAATATAAACAAATCCTGTCTCCACACCTTGTAATTGAGTAAGACAAAAATTTTCTCCCATGGAGACAACCATCTGCCTCTACTTACCCAAAAGATCCCAATAGAAATGATATTTAAGCAGTGAACTCTTTGTCTAACATTGGGTAGTCAGTTTCATCTTTGTCAACTTGCCTCCCTGCTACCTCACCTTTGGGGCAGTTGGTTCTCTTCTGTCTGCCTGTCACATTCCTTGGTGACTATAAAGTTTCTGTAATTTTTGCTGCAGGTTATCTTATTCTTTTGGGTCCCCTGCACATTGCTGACCAGGATACAGCCAATATGTCTTCAAAGGTGAAGTACTGTCTATCTGTTCATCACATATAATAATGTATATTCAATAGATGTGTGTTATAAAAGTATTTCTGTATACTAGTACAGCAGTACTTGTATATAGCAGTATGATATAACACATATAGGTATTTGTTATATACAGGGGACTATGGTATCATGTATATCCAATTTTTATCCATCACTTTTATGGAGATGGATAGTTCTTATTTAGAGTATGCTGATGGCACACCCATGTATAAAATAGAACTGATTTATTCTCTGAGTTCATTATTAAAATGCTCTTTGCTTGAAAAACATAATTGCATCATATTAAGCATTTCACTGATTTACCAAAAAAGATAATCTGATGTTCATGCCCCTTAGAGCAGTTTTACAGTTTTCACTTTGTTTTGTCAATATCAAGAAACTGCTCTACTAAGTATACTTGTTATTGCTTCCGAAATTCAAAAGCTTCTGTACTTTCAGTATAGTCTCAGACAAGGGCCAAATAGTCACCTGAGATTCAGAGTCGTTACTGTCAAATTCATCTAGTTAGAAAGGAAAAGATCTATGTACATCATGGAAAAGTGAATCACAACATTGTCTTACCTTGCCTTCTCTGGATTTGGGGTAAATTGGATAGTAGAGACAGGATTTATAGCCTAAACGAAGGATCTCCTTAAGAAAAAACTTAGTGTAATGCCGAAAGATGGGGTTCAGAGCAAAGTGATACAAGTGTCCATGTTCTTCCCGCTGGTGGTGACTGAAATAGATGAAATCTTCAATGTTGTAATGGGATCGTATGTATTCTATGTCCTAAAAAAAGAGAGACAAAGGGTATCAGACAGTGTTTTAAACTAATGGCATGTGTTCTGTGATGAAAAGGTGCTTTAAAAATGACTATATGCATACACAGGCTGAGTCTTTTATATGTTGACTCTTTTAAAAGCTTAGACCAGGGAGAGTTGGGTGGTAGCACTGTGGGTTAAGTGCATGTGGTATGAAGCCCAAGGACCAGCATAAGGATCCTGGTTAGAGGTCCTGGCTCCCCACCTGTAGGGAGGTTGCTTCACAGGTGGTGAAGCAGGTCTGCAGGTGTCTATCTTCCTCTCCCCCTCTCTGTCTTACCCTCCTCTCTCCATTTCTCTCTGTCCTATCTAACAACGATGATAACAACAATAATAACTGCAACAACAATAAAAAAACAAGGGCAACAAAAGGGAAAATAAATTTTAAAAAAGGCTTAGACCAGGGAGAACAGAACCAACCAGTGGCACAGCTATATACAAATAATGTCAAAGGACATAAATTATGGTGATGTTGTTTATTATACAGCAAACCCTAACAAAGGGATATTTCAAAGTTAGCCCAATTGTTCAATAATGTGATTATAGTAATAACCATCTATTGTCTTCTTAAACCCTAAGACAGCAGAATCCTCCCGCTTCATCTTTAGAGCCTATATTTCCCCCAGTCCTGGTACCTCTAGGGTGGGGCTCACTTTCCTGCATGTTTCTCTCAATTCATACCAAATGATATTCCATCTGCTGACCACAACCTAATAAAAAGTAAGGAGTACCACCTCAGCATGATTCACTTCAGACTGTGTCCAGAGACTTTAGGCATGGAATGTCAACCTTTTACCCTCATTATTCAGGTCAGACCTTTCCTTTCATAGTATTCTCAAATTCCATTCCAGGAGGTTCACTTCCTAACAAAATCACAAAAGCTACATATAGACCAGGTCCCATAAGATAGAGCATATGTTCACATGTATCCATAAATTAGGGCAAAATATATACCTGAAAGCAAAAATACACAACAGTCTATATAGTGAGTCAGTATAAAGTTCATAATGAAATAGTGTCTACTTAGACTTAGATACCCTCCTCACCTACTTCCTATTACAATTCTCTCACTCACTCCACAGCTAACCTCATCAAAGCAAGGACTGCAAAAGCTGAATAAGGGCAAGAGACTGGCATACTTTAACGAGGACTCTTTAGTCCCTATCAGGCCACCCTATCAGCTGGGGCCCTATTTGGGGAGTCCTGAGATTCCCAAACAGGATGAGCCTAGACCTCAAATAAATCCCTCACTCCATTGTTACTGGTCATTCCTATCAGGAACAACATAATAGACCCCTTTGTGGGCCCCCTTAGGACCTTGCCCTCAACTTGAATCAACAATGGTAGAGAATGTTCCAGCCTCTGAAGAGAGGCTGGACAATATACTCTATGCTACACCTGAGGAAGATGGGTCCTGAAGTTGGGGCAACTTGGAACGTTCCTACTTATGACCACAGAATGTGAGGTTGGATCTAAAGGCAGAGGTCACATAGGCTCCTAAGCTAAATATGAGCCCCAGATCACATCAAATGGATGGGATTTACAGTCAACAATATTTGTACCCCTTTCCCATATTAGGGAGCTACTCTATTCCCTGGTCCAGCTTTCTGGTCCTTCTGCCAGCCATGACATCATCTCCCCAGACAATAATTAGGATCACCTGCATATCAGATTTCAGGCTTAGGAAAAACAAACAAACAAACAAAAAACCAAAAAACAGTAGTATAGCCACAGGCCCTTTGGAATATAACTAAAATATGCCTACTAGCTATCTACAACATGGAGAGCCCTTGGAGGTCGGGTGGCGGTGTACCTGGTTGAGCGCACATGCTACAAAATGGAGGGCCCTCCAACTCATCATCTATTTCAGCCTTTAGGTCCACGATTGGTCAACAATTTGTTTGACTTTGTATTTTAACTCTATTTTCAACCACCAGGTTCCAGATGCAAGCATGATACTACCCAGACTTTCCTGGACAGACAACCCCACCAATGTGTCCTGGAGCTCCATTTCCCCCAGAGCCCTTCCCCACTAGGGAAAGAGAGCAACAGGCTGGGAGTATGGATCAACCTGTCAATGCCCATGTTCAGTGGGGAAGCTATCAGGGGAGGGTATGGGATACAGAGTTCTGATGGTGTGAATTGTGCGAAGTTGTACCCCTCTTATCCTATGGTTTAGTCAATGTTTCCTTTTTATAAATAAAATTTAAATAAAAAAACAAGCACCAAGTCCCAGCTATAACTCTCATGGCAAAAAATAACTTAGTAATAAAAATAATCAATATAATTAAAAAGCAGTATACTTCACTGTCCAAAAACATACATTACTGCATTTTTATAAATATCTAGTATTTATATATTTTTTTTAAAATGACTGTATTCAATAGTAAGCAATGCACTTTTATCTTTTGTTATTTATAATTACATCATATTTGTTCATATTTCTTTTTTTTTTAATGGGGCAAGGTGGTTGAAAGCGGACATTACCATGTGCAAGAACCTTGGTTCAAGTTCCCAGTCCCCACTTATAAAGTACAAGCTTCATGTAGGGAGAAGCAATATTCCAGGTTATCTTTCTTTCTCTTTCCCTTTCTATCTTCTCCTCCCCTCCTGATCTCAATTTCTCTAAGAGAGAGAGGGAGAGGAAAAGGGAAAGGGCAAGGAGAAGGAGAGGGAGAGGATGGCCTTTGAAAGTAGTGGCTTTGTAGTGCAGGCACTGAGCCCCAGCAGCAACAAGATCATAAGATAAAAGGGGTGTACTTCCACATTGTATCTACCACCTAAGTTCTATGTCCCCACCCAACCTCTCCTTAATTTTTCTTCAAAGAGCTTTGTCGTTAGTTTTCTCCATAAAATATATCAATTGCAGGCCAGAGGATGGTGAAAGGGTTAATGGTTTACAGTACAGTTGCCAATACATGGAAAGGGTGCTAAATTGGGGGGGGGTGAGTAAGTTCTGGACACCTTTCATGGGGAGATGACATATTACACCCATGTATCAATAACTGTACTATAAATCATTAACCCCCCCTCAATAAAATAATTTGTAAAAAAAATAATAAGGTCATTTGCCTAAGGCCTTCTCTCTGGAGGATAGCTACCCAGCTTTAGAAGTTGGTCCCAGACCACTGACCTAGTGTAGTGGCTCTGCACAAGGGCCTTCAACCCTGAGGCAGCAGAACTTTGTGTTCAAACCCCAGTCTCACCAGAAACCAGAGGTTCACGCCTGTGGAAAAAAAAGAGAGAGAGAGAAAGGAAAGAAAGAAGGGAGGGAGGGAGGGAGGGAGGGAGGAAGGAAGGAAGGAAGGAAGGAAGGAAGGAAGGAAGGAAGGAAGGAAGGAAGGAAGGAAGGAAGAAACCGAGAAAGAAAGGCTTTGAGGGTCGGGCAGTGGTGCACTGGGTTAAGCACATAGTACGAAGCACAAGGACCTGAGCAAAAGATCCCAGATCCCCAGCTATATGGGGGTTATTTCACAAGTATCCCCAAGCAATAACTCTGGAAGAAGAAGAAAAAAAGAATTAGTCCCTAAGCGGTGATTGCTGAAACCTTAGAAACCCCAGAGACTGGCAGTCGCTCCTCTTAGATGATGGAGAAGGAGCTGCCCAACATGGCTGACCAAGCATATGAAATATTCAGACAAACACCCACTGACACTCTCTGTGAGTCACCATTTACCTGTTTATGTGGAAATATGCCATCCCACAAGTCATATGCTTTGATTGGCAAATATGGCTGGGTTGTCCTTGAATAAAATTGTCTTGTTGGCTAGAGGTATGGATCGACCTGCCAACACCCATGTCTAGCAGAGAAGCAATTACAGAAGCCCAGAACTCCCACCTTCTGCACCCCATAAAGAATTTTGGTCCATACTCTCAGAGGGGGAGAAATGATAGGGGAAGATGACTAGAGATCCCTGAACTCCAATTCCATCAGGAGCTGGAGAGAGAAGAGGAAAAAAAAGGAAGAACGTTTGGAAATAGCAACAGTTGTAGATGTGACTTAGAAAGGAAGAGAAGGCAGGACCATAGGGGGGAAAGGGGGCAAATATATATAAATATAGATATAGAAATAATAGTCAGCCCATATCTGTGACCTTGGGAGAACTACAGCTGTTTCCACTGAAGGGAATGGAGTCATAGAACTCTGGAAGTTGGGACAGTATGGAATGCCATTATACCCTTGTTACCGTATAATTTTGTAAATCAGTATTAAATAACTAATAATAAATTTTTTAAAACTGCCATGTAGGGAGTCGGGTGGTAGTGCAGTGGGTTAAGCACAGGTGGTGCAAAGAGCAAGGACCGGCCTAAGGATCCCAGTTCGAGCCTCCTGCTCCCCACCTGCAGGGGAGTCACTTCACAAGTGATGAAGCAGGTCTTCAGGTGTCTATCTTTCTCTCCCCCTCTCTGTCTTCCCCTCCTCTCTCCATTTCTCTCTGTCCTATCCATCAATAACAACAAATAAAGCAGCCTTGTTCATAGATATTTCATGTGAGAAATAACACTTTAACATGATAAGAGGCAAGGCAAGGACTGGTGAGTGCTTACATGTAAAGGGAAATGTCACAAATACTGCTCTTGCTCTATGGACCTGGTGCCTGATACCATCCCTCTAACCTTGACTGGGTCAGTTTATCCTGTTTAACACCCAGCAAAGTACACTATGGGGGAGAATGGGGTAGGAATAGCCCTGAGAAGGTGAGTCTTTCTCATGATAGGAACAGTAAAGATACCTTACATATAGGGGAAACTCAAAATGCAGACAGACTGAAAAGCACCTACTTCTATTTCTTACTTTCCACACTTTCAAGAAGAGAAAATGGTGAGTGCAAGGAACTTAATTTACTATGAGACAGGCAGGGCTGGCAAACAGAAAATTAAGGTGAATTGTGAAGTCTATATCTAAGCCCCACAATGTCCCTTGCCCCCTTGTCTTTCTAGCTTCAGAAGCACAGAAACACACACACACACACACACACACACCACAAACAGGGTTTAGGACATAACCATGCCAGCAGTCAAACCCAAGAAAAATTTTGGCAAGGACTCATCTTCCAATCTGTGTTGACCCAGTCTCTCCTTTTACACCCTGAGACTTTTTTCTTTAGTTACCAAGGAGGCATCCCTCATTATAAAATAAAATGAGTAGTAAGTGAAAGGCTGAGAATTTATTGGAAAAAAAGTACAGAGATTATTAGCTCAAAAGACCAGATGGGCCATGTGCATCCAAACTCCACTGAAATAACAACTTCTTTTAAAAAAGAATCAAGGGAAAGATGGGGAAACATGAATAGGACAATTTTATGTTGGAAGAAAACATACTGAAGATCACTATAAGGTTAACCCTTCTCACCTGGGAACACTCAAGGGTCCTTGTCTGCTGCTGGCCAGTATTGTGTTAAAGCATCAGAAGAGAAAGTCAGACAACTGAAGCCCCCTCCCAACTAGAGGGATGGGCAGTCCTCCCAGTGACAGGAGAGATGCAATGGAGAAACAGATTTGCACAACTGTTGAGGATATCCATGCCAACCATCCATGCTGATAGATCTAATCTTTCATTCACGACATGGGCAGACTTTGAGGAAAATCGACAAGTGCAAAAGATAAGAACAGATAAGCATATACCTTACTCTCCAGGAAATAGGTTATTTGGAGAAAAGAGAACAACAAAAAATTCCTACCATTTCTAAAATAATCACTCAAAAATATATTGAATCAAAAAAGGAAATGACTCCACAGAGGGTACCACAAAATATATTAAGGGAATAAAGTCATAGGAACATCTCAGTAAATGCCAAAACACATTTAATAAAATTCAACACTTGCTCATAATAAAACTTTTAGTAAATTAAAATAGAAGGCATCTTCCTTATTATGATAATGGATATCATCTAGAAACTTATAACAAAAATTACATTAAAATTGGAGAAGTCATTCCATTTAAACCAGGAATATTATAAAACAACTCATTAAAAACACTACTATTTAAATTTATTTTACATATTATAAAATTGGAAAAAGAAATAGTTAAATATTTTAAATGTGGCATTTTTATTTGTCCAAAGATGACAATGGTCACAATGTGCATTTCAGATGTTCTGCGGAGTGACCTTGCCATACCCCCTTATGAGACAGCATACATTTCCCCATCTTTGGAATCTTAACATGCCTTTATAACTACTGTGGCCAAGAGAACAAATCTAAAGTGAGTCCATGGCAGAAAAGAGAATTGGTTGGAAAATCTTTAAAGCTAATAAGAGACTTCAAGAAAAGTTGATTGGATGTAAGAGCACAATACAAAAACTAGCAGTTTCCCCACATAAACATTCATAAAACATAATGAGAAAGGTATCTATTCTCAATACCTAGAAATCTATAAAATTCATAGAAGCAAGTATCAAATGTCTAGGACTGTATCAGTCAGAGTCATAGCAGAAAACAGATGGTATGTACAAGTTCACATAACCAGAGGTAATTCATATAATCAGATGTGACTATTTAGAGAAATCACTAGGAACAGTGCAGCTGCAACTGCAAACCTCCCCATGTGAGCAGAATGTGAGGAAGCAGTTACTAGGGGTGGGGAGAGACAGAGAGACAGAGAAAAATTCACCTGTAAAAATTAACAAATCTCCTATATTAACTGTAAACCATTAATCCACTCAATAAAAAATGAAAAAAATAAACTAATTTTAGTAGACCAATCAGTCAGCTTGAGGCATATCAATCTCCTCTCTTTCTCCCACTAGGTTTCTAAATGGAAATCTTCCAACAGGAAGTCCAAGGGCAAAGGTATTCAGGGTTCTATCCATCAGCTCAGGCATGCTGGGGTGCCACAGGGTGGAGAAAGGTAGAGTGAGTCTGTAAGAACAGAGTACCTACCACAAAAACCTGTGTGAAAAAGATCAAAGAGAGCACACATAGGACTATGTGCAAGGACCCATACAAGGACCCAGGTCCAAGCCGCCACTCCCTGACTGCAGGAGGGATACTTCATAAGTGGTGAATTAGGTCTGCAGGACTTTCTCTCTCTCTCTCTCTCTCTCTCTCTCTCTCTGTGTGTGTGTGTGTGTGTGTGTGTGTGTGTGTGTATCTCTTTCCACCCTCAATTTCTCTCTGTCTTGTTGAATAAAATAGAAAAAAAAAAAAAGGCCACCAGGAGCAGTGGATTCACAATGCCAGCAATGGGCCCCAGTGATAACAATAACCCTGGATAAAAAAAAAAAAAGAGCTCAAGAAATTCAGCAACAACAAAAATACAGAAAACCATGTTCACAGAAAGGCAATCTCAGTATTTTAAGTGTCAATCCTACTTAGTCTATAAAATTCATAAAGTTGAAAATAGTAATATTAGTTATATATATAAATTTTATATAGAAAAGAAACCACACAACTGGAGGTGATCATGCTTAGCAAAATAAGTAAAGAGATGAAGGACAACTACCAGATGGTTTCACTCATATGTGGACACTAGAGATTAAATACACATGAACCTGGAAAAAAAAAACAGAAGCAAGCAAGCAAACTGTTTCTAAGACTTGTGAGAACTCTGGTGGATATCTCTGGGAGGTGGTGGAAGGGTGGGGATACAGAACTTTAATGATGGATGTGGTCTTGTAGCATACTATTAACAGCAAAAAAAAAAATGTTTTAAAGAAAAGAAACTATCCAAATAAAACTAAGAAAATTTAGAAAGATACAAATGAAATTGGTCCAAGCTCTGTGAAGAGCAGTTTAGAGAACTCTCAGAAGGCTAGAAATTAACCTACCCTATAACCCTGTAATTCCACTCCTGGGGATATATCCTAAGGAATGAAATACACCCATCCCCAAAAGATCTGTGTACATCCATGTTCACAGCAGCACAATTTGTAATAGTCAAAACCTGGAAGCAACCTAGGTGCCAAACAACAGATTAGTGGCAAAGTAAGTTGTGGTATATATACACAATAGAATACTATTCAGCTATTAAAAATAATTCACCATCTTTACTTCATCTTGGATGGAACTTGAAGGAGTCAAATTAAGTGAAATAGTGCAGAAAGAGAAAAATGAATATTGTATGATCTACACATACAGTGGTGAAAAAAAAAAGATCGAGAGTTGGGCGGTAGCGCAGAGGGTTAAGTGCAAGTGTTGCAAAGGATCCCTGTTCAAACCCCCGGCTCCCCACCTGCAGGGGTGTCGCTTCATAGGCGGTGAAGCAGGTCTGCAGGTGTCTTTCTCTCCCCCTTTCTGTCTTCCCCTCCTCTATTTCTTTCTGTCCTATCTAACAAAGCCAACATCAATAACAACAATAATAACTACAACAACAATAAAACAATAAGGGCTACAAAATGAAAAATAAATAAATAAATATTTTTTTAAAAAGATCAGTAAGTGGAAACACAATACAGAACTTGGACTGGGTTTGATATATTGCACTAAAGTAAAGGACTCCAAGGAGGTTGAGGTAGTGAGGTTTTAGGCCTAAGTGCATGGTGATGGAACAGGAGTTAGAGGGGGTGAGAATGTTTTGCAGAAAACTAAGACATTGCACACAATAACTGTACCAGTAACTGCATTTACTGTAACCGACTAATTCCACAATAAAAACAATAAAAAAGCAAAAAGAAAAAATGAAAAGAGAGGCTCCTAAGTGATACTAAAACATATGATAATACAGTAGTTTACAAATAACAAATAAGCCCACAAGACAAAAGGGAGTTTAAAAATTTCTGGGAGTCGGGCAGTAGTGCAGCCGGTTAAGCTCACATGGCATAAAGCGCAAGGACCGGTGTGAAGATCCCGGTTAGAGCATACACTGAAATTCTCTGTTCCAGACTCTTGGAAACAGAGTTGGCAGTCAGCTGAGGTAAAGAACAAACACCTCATCACAGACCCCTGCAAGCTCAACCCGGCTTTGACCTAGCACGGTATGATTGGGCCCTCCTCAATCGCTATTGAACAGGCCATGGCCGGTGCGCCGCTATGTTCCATCGCTGGGGAGCCAGAGACGACCCGAACTGCCCCTGCGGCTACAGACAGACTATGACCCACATAGTCAACGACTGCCACCTCTCCAGATTCAAAGGAGGTCTCGAAACTTTACATCAGGCTCAACCTGACGCTGTTGACTGGCTACGGAAGAAGGGCAAATGCTAGAAGAAGAGCCTCAGGCTCCCCACCTGCAAGGGAGTTGCCTCACAAGCGGTGAAGCACAGGTGTCTATCTTTCTCTCCCCTTCTCTGTCTTCCCCTCCTCTCTCCATTTCTCTCTGTCCTAACAATGATGACATCAATAATAATAACAACAACAACAACAACAAAAAGACAAGGGCAACAAAAAGGGAAAATAAATAAATAACTTATAAAACATTGCTAAGAGGCACATGGAAACTTAATAGTGACAAGGAAGAATTTTAAACCAATAGGGAAATAGTGATATACATAGCAATAAATAATTTGGAAAAACTGTGGGGGCCAGGTGGTAGTGCACCTGGTTGAAAGCATATGTTACAATGCTCAAGGACACAAGTTAAAGCCCCTGGCCCCCACCTGTAGTGAGAAACCTTCATGAGTGGTGAAACAAGGCTGTAGGTGTCTCTCTCTGTCTCTCTCCCTGTCTCCACCTTCCCTCTCAATTTCTGGTTTTCTCTATCCAATAAACAAATAAAGATATTTAAAAAATTAAGCACAAGAAAACTGCACTGGGAAAGAAAATAAAATTTAATGCCCACTTACCAATACATAATGCAAGTAATTCAATGCAAGGAAAAATACTGCAGGGCATGCTACTATCAATAGCAGTAATCTTTTGGGAAGAGAAGTGGGACTCCTTTTTGGTGGTGGTAGAAGGCTATCTGAAATGTTAGAATGTGAATGTCTTCATATATTTCTTGTAGTATTTTAAATATGTTGTGCTAGGGGGGAAAGCGAGATTTGAAAGACTACCAAATGAGACACAAGCAGATGATCATTTATAGCCTTCAAAAAGGGTACATTCCTATTTTAAAAAGCAAAAACAAAACTTCCAATGAGGTATTGTGTACTAATATCAGAACATAAAAAAGATACAAAGAAATTAATGTTCATTTCACAGTTTACCATTTCATTTTTGATGACTGCAATGCCAACTATTTGTTCTGCAACAGTAGCTACGTATGCCTGCAGTGGTGTTCCGTTCTGAAAAGGCAAGAACATATTTTAAGACCCTTAAAAATTTTGCTACTAATGTTTCTGTAAGCAGTCAATAATGGGTTTAGAACACTGACCACATAGGACAACAACAGAGACAACAAAAAACACTTATCTTTGGTCCAGCTAATAAATTAAATGCCCTCTCTTATGGCTATTTAATCCTTACTTCAACTCTATGAGATCAGTATCATTATCTCTATCTCATTTATAAGAAACTAAGGCTTGGTAGATTGAATAACTTAGTAACATCTCCATCCAGCAAGTTGGATCTGTGAATCAAACCATAATCCCTTTAGTTCAGACTTTCACTCTAGGTCAGTGGTTCTCAAATTTTATAATCTCGGAACCTTGGTACTCCGGGACTACAGAAAGCTTTTGTTTGTGTATATCTATCACTATTTTTGGCTAGAAATGAAGACAGACATTTTTGAGTGTTAATTGTATTTATTAACTAAAATAAAATTTAGTCTTTTAATAAAAATAGAAGAGTAGCATTGTTTTATATTTATACAAATCTAGTGTCTGGCTTAAAGGAAGGCAGCTGGATCCTCATCTCTGTTTCTCCATTCAATCTGTTACAATATGTTATTTTGGTTGAAATATATGAGAAAATCTGTTTCATGAAGATATGTAGTTGGATTGGTATTTAAATAATCTTTTCATATAAGTATGGATATTTTTCTTTGATGCTCCACCAAAACTCAACAAGTAGCAGTATTCCAACAATTACTCTTAATGTGGAAACTGAAATCAACAAATTTTTATATACTACTATGTTAAAATTCATCAGTATATTTTATACAATGAATAAATCTATCACTTATTCATGATTTTATAACATAAAATATCGTTTTTCAGGAAAATAGTGGTTAACCAAGATTAAGTGGATTTTTCAAATGTTGACTATTACATTAAAAGATATCAAAACATCACATTTGGTTAACAGTACCACCAGACTCATTTAAGAAAATCTTTTAAATACTAGAAATACTGATTTTCCAAAATTCCATTTTTTAATTCTGTTATATGTAGTTGGCAGATACTGTCTTAAAAATGAATAAGGTGGGCTGAGAAAATGATTGCACTTTTTTCTATGACAAAACTAAGCTTTCAAGGAAAAAAATAGAATTTTGGAAAGTCAGTATTTACTATCATAAGCTTTCTTGGTCATTACTCCAGGCCCCCTGCATTGTTTAACACTGTGGTCTATTTACATAATCATTGTTTTGCCTGAGACCTGCCCTGCCTCCAGGGTATTAGTTTAATCCCCACTGGTTAGATGGAAGCTTGCTACTTTCGAGCTCTTTTCTTCTCTCCACCCCCTATCCTACCCATTTCCTTTTCTGACCTGCCACTTCCACTTCAGAAGATATAAAGGCATTTTTTCTCTGATCAGTAAAGGCATTGCATTGCGTTCCCACTCAGCCAAGAGTTCCTGGTTCCTCTCCCGCATCGCAGAGTAAGCAGAACTCCAGTGGAGTTCTCTCCAACCCAGAGAGTATGTGCCCGGGAAGAAACACCCTCAGACTAGCCCGGCATCGCTTGATGCTTCCTAGAATTTACATTATTTTTGCCCCACCCCCATAATTGGTATTGATACAAACGGTACCAGTGGTACTAAAGGTTCAAAAACAGTGGTGTGTAAAAAACCTTGACAGTTGCAGTGTGGAGCAAGGCAATAACACAGAACTTATTTTGTCTGCCAACTACTCTTTTAAGTTATCCATGAAAAAGGCAACTTATTCAGTGTGCTCTTCAGTCAAAGAAATACTTTTCTTGAAACATGCCTCAGTCTACAGCAGAAATTTATGTCTACTTCTTATTTTGCCACACAGAATATTAAAGATACATGTTCTGCAGTATTTAAATTGAATAAATTATTTTCACTGCTTTTATTGAATAAAACTGACTTTTCCTTTAATTTTTCTTTTATTTCCTTTTTGTTGTTGTTGCTAATTGAAATGTCTACCGAGATCATCATAGGCCCACAAGCAGTTGTAAGAAATAACAGAAAATAATTCCTTGTCTACTTTTTCTAGTATTCCCTAATGGTAACATTTTGCAAAACCCTAGTGTAATATGACAAGTAGAGAATGCACAATAATGCAATAATTTGTGTGTGTGCTGCATTCTACAGAATTTTGTCCCCTGTGTGTGGCATGTATTCCCATTATCATAAAGATACTGAACTATTGAAAACAACTAGAGCAAAAAAGGGAATAAATAAATAAATATAAAAAATAAAAAAATAAAAGATACTGAACTGTTTCAATGCAAGGATCTGTTGGGTTGCCTTGTTATAACCACATGCATCAATCTCTATCTGCCTTCTACCCATCAGCACTCCTTGTGTTCTTAAACCCTGGAAAAAAATTGGTCTTCATTTCTACAGTTTTGGTACTTCAAAGCATCACATAAGTGAATCACATAGTATGTAACCTTTAGGGAGTGGTTTTTTTCTCACTCATAGTTTTCTGGAGGTTCATCTAAATTAATCCAGTACCAAAAATTCACTCCTTTCTACTGCTGAGGAGCATTCCATTGGATGGATATGCCATAGTTTACTAATCTACCTGCAGAAGGATAACTGGAATGATTCCACTTTCTATGAAAATTCATGTAAAAGTCTTCATTAATTTGTGTTAAATGCCTTGAACTGTAATAGTTAGCTTGTATAATAGCCACATTTTTTTTTTCTTCTCTAATGAAGCTTCCATCCTGCAGGTGGGGACCAGGGGATTGACCTGAATCCTTATGCACTGTAACCGTTTTTTTTTTTTAAACATTTTTTTCCCTTTATTTGGGGAATAATGTTTTACGGTCACCAGTAAATGCAATAGTTTATACATGCATAACATAATAACCAATTTTTAATTTTTAAGAAACAAAGTGTTTCCCAGAATAGTAGTGTCATTTTACATTCTCAAGAACAACACCACCAGTGATCTTATTTCCCTGAAACGTCTCCAGTGTTTAAAGCTTAGTAGGTCATTAATTTTTGTCCCAGGTATTCTCTTGTCATGCAGTGCTATCCTAAGGGGGTTTCCTTTTCCTGCTGCTACTGTATGTGGCAGTGAGGACCTTGATGACCATGAAGAAGTTTGGTGTCATTGCCTTGCTCCAAATTACAGCTGTCAAGGTTGTTTTCACACCACTGTTTGTGTACCATTAGTATGAATATCAGTATGGGGGGGGGAGTTATTTCCTACTATCACTATGAAAAGTTTTTGCCTTAACCTTCTGAAAACTTCCATATTGTGAGCCACTAAGGTTCCTCAGATCACTCTTTATTTTATTTTTTTTTTTAAAGAAAGAGCCACATATTTGCTCTGGCATATACAGTGCTAGGGATTGAACGCAAGACCAAAACACTTCCTGACGCACTGCTTCCTGGGCTGATAGAATGAGAATCTTATTTATTTATTTATTTATTTATTTATTTATATCATTTTAATTTTTATTATATTTATTTATTTATTGGATAGAGATAGAAATCGAGAGGGGAGGGGACACAGAGAGGGAAAGAGACAGAGACACCTGCAGGCCTACTTCACCACTCACAAAGCCTTCCCTCTGCAGGTGGGAGCCAGGAGCTTGAACCTGGGACCTTGTGTACTGTATGTGCTTAACCAGGTGAGCCACCACCTGGCTGCCTCAGATGACTCTTTAAGAACCAAGGTGCTATACTTTCCACCCTCTACCAAAAGAAAAAACGTTTGCTCAGAGTGGTAGAGTGTTGCAGGCATCCCAGTGATAATCCTGGGGCAAAAAAAAAAAAAAAGCATTTCTTTATATTAATTGTTCTGGTTCTAGTTAACTTGGATGTGTTTGTATTAAAGAAATAACTTACTTGGATAGTATGATGCTTTGCCATGAGCTGGACTCAGGTTCGAACCTGGTCCCAATTGCATTGAAGGAAGCTTTAGTGTTATGATCTCTTTCATCCCCCCCCCCCAACACTGCCTGCAGCCTCTATTTGAAAACAAAAATAAAAAAATAAAAACAAACAAACAACAACAAAAACTGGGTTCTTCTTCAAGAAAGCAGTGCTATGTTGATGGAGAAGGTTGGCATACTGATATTGGACAAAGTGCTAAAACACACTATAAGAAGGCATGGAAATGTACCCCTAAAAGACTGACAGTATTGCAACATTCCCTAAATAAATTAATTAAAATCAAAGAAACAGTAGTAAGAACTCCCATTGAAAAAAATAAAACAAAAACTCCTGTTAGCTTGGCTTTGCAATGACAAATGCATAAACTACTTTAATACATAGAGGGTCTTTTGGAATCTCAAATCATCTGAGTCATCATGATGCAGACAGCTCAACAAAAAAAGTCTGAAGGGACTCTCTATTCCATCAGGGGAAAATGGGGCCTGAGGGTCCTACATCTGATACTTAGTGCTTCTGGGTAGACATTAAGCACCCACAGATTCCTAAGGATGATGTTCCCTAACTTGTTACATTTGACCATTCCAAGGACTGGGATCTGTCTCACTATGTGATTTTTGTTTGAATCAAGTGAAAATTTTCCATCCTGTGATAATGAATTAGGGCATCTGATTGCCCTCCTTGGATCTTCAGTGAAGAGAAACATCTTCACTTTCTTAAGTCCCAATCCCTTTGCTTTTCTCCTCTTGCTTCCATCTTCCAACCCCACTTCCAAGACTCCACACAACACAATTATTCAACTGAGACTCAAGGAAACTTTAGGATTGAGCCTAAAGCATCATCATGGGCCCATATTGTCAGGAAATGGAAGCCAGTCTTGTGAGAGTAGGTACTTACTGGGTCGCTGCGAGACTCGTTGTATTGTTTTAAATCTTCCAATATTTTTTTACTCAGTGTGAGTGTGTTGACAAGATTTTCAACACCAGGAGTATCTGAGAAAGCAGCTAACCGTATATTAATGGACCTGAATAAAGAAAGAGACTTTGCTATATTAAGATATTAAATATATTTTTAAATATTAAAATGGAATTATAACCAATAATACATGTATAAAATAATATTTTGGGATGGAGAGGTAGCTAGCTGGATAGTATACACATGCTTTGCCATGAGCAGCTTGGGCTTGAGCCCTAGAACAACATGGAAGGTACTATGGTATTGAGAGAAGCTTGGGTACTGTGGTGTCTCTCCCTCTGTGTGTGTGTGTGTGTGTGTCTCTTCCTCTATCTCAATGGAAAAGAGTCCTGGGACAGTGAAACCATACATATGCAAGGTCCTACCTCTACCACCAATAATAGTAACATTAACAGTAATAATAATATGCAGTAGTCTGTATTACCACCTGGCTTGGTTAACTTGGCAAAAAGTAACTAACTTATTTCATTCTAAAAAAACCTAATGCTAAGATTGAGGTAAAAATAATTGATGATATCATTAGCCAGGAACAACACAAAATTGCACTTAAAAAATTTTTTCAGCACCAAGATTTATTTCATATTGGTTTCATGCATACAATTAAATCTACCACACCACCTTCCCCATTTTTTAAAGTATGTTGCAAAATTAGTAAATTACATTGAACTCCAGGATGGCTTCATGAATCTAAAGTCTTAATATTTTTACTTTTGCTTTTGTATTTTTATGTGAAGTAAGCTAACAGAATACATCCAGGGGCATTGAGCCTGGTCTCACTGGTGGTGCCTATCTCCTATCCTTGTTCCACAGTGGTTTCTCTCCCACCTTTCCTCAGTCCCTAGGCACCCTTAGCACTGACAAGCCTCCTCATTCCTGGCCCAGGACTGCAGCTGCCCTTCATTAGGAATGACAGATTTCATCCTGTGTTGGGATGGAGGGCACATTTAGCAGTCAGTTTCCACTGTCTGTGGGGTACTGGGTAGCAGAACAGAAAGTATCAGGGCTCAGGCACATGCCCCAGGAGTCTGTAGTCAGAGGAAGTAGTGGCTATCCCCACGTGGGGTGGGCACTGAACTTTCTTTTAAAACATTTTATTTATTTTATTTTAATGAAAGAGAGAGTAGGAGGGGGAAGAGGAAGGAAAGGAGAAGCAGGGGGAGGGGGGAATCCCAAAGTACTGCTCAGACTAGTTTAAGGTGGTGCTAGGGATTGAACCTGAGACCGCTGAGCCTCAAACATTTTACATAACCACTATGCGATCTCCCTAGCCCAGGCAATGAACTTCTTACCCACCACTTATCCATATATCTTATGTAACCACAGCAGAGGTTTTAAGCTCTTGGAGGTATCTGTTTGCAAGAGTAAAGTGGTGAGCCCAAAGGGAGATGACTTTTCACCCTAGGCTAGAACAGCACCTTTTCATTTTGTATTGGGAGGTAGTCAAAGAAGCCACAGAGCCTTTGAAATGTTGACTCTCTTAAAAGCTTAGACCAGGGAGAACAGAAGCAACCAGTGGAACAGAAGCAACTCTGTAAGACACAGCTATATACAAATAATGTCAAAGGACATAAACCATAGTGATACTGTGTATGATACAGCAAATCCTAACAATGGAATTTTCAAAGTTAACCCAATTGCCAAATTATTTGATTACAGCAATAACTATCTATTGCTTTCTTAAACCCTAAGACAGCAGGAACCTCCCAATTCCTCCTCCTTAGAGCCTATATTTGCGCCAGTCCTGGAACCTCTAGGGTGGGGCTCACTTTCCTACATGCTTCTCTCAATTCATACCAAATGATATTGCATCTGCTGATCCCAACCTAATCAACGCAGGGAGTACCACCTCAGCATGCTTCACCTTAGACTGTGTCCAGAGATGTCAGGTGTGGAATGTCAACCCTTCAGCCTCTTTACTCGGCCAACATGTTCTAGATGATAACATGATGCCAACCGGACTTCCCCACCAGACGACCTCACCAATGTGTCCTGGAGCCCCACTTCCCCACTAGGGAAAGAGAGAGAGAGGCAGGGAGTATGACTCGACCTGCCAACGCCATGTTCAGTGGGGAAGCAATTATAGAAGCTAGACCTTCCATCTTCTGCACCCCATAATTACCTTGGGTCCATACTAATAGGGGGATAAAGAAAAGGAAAACTATCAGGGAAGGGGATGGGATACGAAGTTCTGGTGGTAGGAATTGTATGGAGCTGTACCCCTCTTATCCTATGGTTTTTGTCAGAGTTTCCTTTTTATAAATGAAAATTAAAAATAAAATAAAATATACCATATAGTGGGGGCTGAGTGGTGTCATATCTGGTTGAGCATGTAGGGTACAGCATGCAAAGGACCTGGGTACAAACCCCTGGTCCCCACCTGCAGAGGGAAAGCTTCGCAAGTGGTGATGCAGTGCTGCAGGTGTTTCTCTGTCTCTCTTCCTCTTTATCTCCCCCTTCCCTCTCAATTTCTGTCTCTATTCAATAAATAAAGATAATTAAAAATCATTAAAATACCATATAGTATACAATATCATTTATATTAAATAACTGAAATAGGATAATTTATAGAGACTAAAAATACATTAGCAGCTGCCAGAGGTGGCAGGAGGAGAGACTAGAAATAACTACTTTATGGTTAAAATATATCCTTTGAGGTGCTGAAAATGCTATGAACTAAGTATCTGTGCATAATGCTATAAATGCAGTAAAAACTACTTAATTATAGACTTTATGTAGGTAAACCTAGTGGTATGAACTGTATTTCAATAAAGATACATACACACACTTTAGACTTGAAAACAAATAGGAAGGAGAATGGTAACTGACAGTGAAAAAATGGTAAGATGATATAGCTATATAAATATCAGACAAACTAGAATTTAAGGCAAAAGGGGAGAAAGGACTTAAAATAAAAGTGAGCATTCACTAGGAAAATATAGGAATACCAAATCTGTAGGAGTGCAACAACATAACTTCAAAATACTAAAGTAAATTTTTGCAAAGCAAGGAGAATTTAAATAATTCACTATCACATTTGGTGGATTTAAGTGTACTTCTCTCAGAAATTCATACCAGGCAAAAGATCCAGAACACTATCAAAGATTTGGATTAAAGGTAACGTAAAGGATCCTGTACCTCCCAAATATAAACACCTGGCTACGTAATAGTTCTCTCCACCTTAGGAATCAAAAATCCTTGGCTAGCTGTTTTTCTCACTTTAGTTAATGGAAGGATTCATCCTGCTGGTGATTTAGATGCAAACCCTTGGTTTCACCTTAATACTTCACACATGCCTCACATTCAGCCCATCATGTTGGCTTCTCACAAGCCCCAATGCATGCTTTAGTCACCAAAGCTCTTGCTCAAGTTGTTGGAGATTCCTAATGTGTTTCCATATTCCCACCACTAGCCCTGATAATCCATCTTCAGCAAAGCAACTAGTGATGCTGATGAAATTGAAATGCTAAGTGAGAACATGTGACTCTGCAACTAAAATTTCAGAGATGCAAGGGTTGCTAGCCTCCTTTGATGTCATGGACACTTCTCAGAATAATGCTTTTATTAATAGTAGAACAGATTTATTTTTATTAGTGATTTAATAATGACTTACAAAATTATATGGCAGTAGGGGTATAATTCCACACCGTTCCCAACACCAGAGTTCTGTGTCCTTTTCCCCATCCCCCTCCAATGGAAACTACAACTGTTTTCCCAATGTTACAGATATGGCTTGACTTTATATCTGTCTGTCTATATGTACATATATGTCGGTATGCTTCTAGTTCTGCTTCTGGGATCCCTTCTGTTACATTGCTTGACATTGTGGTCTATTTACATGGTCATTCTGTTACATTGGTTTGGTCTCGCTCCCCCTGCCTCCGGGAGATTTTGGTTTAGTGCTTGCTAGTTTCGCGCTTCTTCCTTCTCCCCGCCCCCTATCCTACATACTTCCTTGGTTCCTGATGTGCAGTGGAGGAGTGAGATGGAGGAGCCCATTGTGTGGTGATCAGGCTGTTGGACTGCTTGCCCGCTCGTGAATGAAGATTAAAATGCATTCTCAGCTCAGCCATGAGTTTCTGGTTGTCTATGTCTCCCACCCGTGAAGCCAGCCCAGAGAAAACAACATAATGCCGCCCTGAACAGGGACAAGAATCTCGGCTCTACACACATGCAACAGACCAAAGAAGATCAGATGGCCTGCCTTTCTACTTATAGAGAGGTATTTATTTATTTATTTAATTTTTTATTTAAGAAAGGATTAATTAACAAAACCATAGGGTAGGAGGGGTACAATTCCCACCACCCAATCTCCATTTCCTATCCCCTCCCCTGATAGCTTTCCCATTCTCTATCCCTCTGGGAACATGGACCCAGGGTCATTGTGGGTTGCAGAAGGTAGAAGGTCTGGCTTCTGTAATTGCTTCCCTGCTGAACATGGGCATTGACTGGTCGGTCCATACTCCCAGTCTGCCTAGAGAGGTTTCTAAAAGCCTCTACTCTTTCTTTTTTTTTTTTTAAGCGCACATGGTGCTTAATTTTTTTTAAATTTATTTCTTTATTGGGGAATTAATGTTTTACATTCCACAGTAAATACAATAGTTTGTACATGCATAATATTCCCCAGTTTCCTATTTAACAATACAACCCCCACTATGTCATTTATCATCCTTCATGGGCCTCTACTCTTTCTTCATGAGACAGTTTCTCCATCTCTGGAACATTTCGCTATGGGCCACACGTTGGTTTCCGCCCACCGCCAGCCTGCTGGAGCCTGTGCAGACTCCCTGCAGACTCCCTCTGCACTGCTTGGCCACTGGGAGCAGGACGACAGGCATGGCGGGCAGAGCTGCAACCCATCCTGGCCCCAACCCTGGGGCACCTCGCCCTGCGCCTTCTGCATGGCCGGCCCTCCCGCCCTCCTGCTATGAAGTCTGGGCAGATCCCAGACCACTGGGAGACCGCGGGCTCCCTGCTGGGACTAGGCCCCCTGGCCGAGATCCCCAGCTCGGCTCTGAAGGCAGAGGAGCTAGAATATGCACAGATCTGTGCAGTGATCACAACCTGCAATTCCTGGAGCTGAAGTTGTTCAAGAAGCCACCGCTGGACAATGCACCCCCCCAAACAACTAAGACAGTACAGATCTAAATTCGTGTTTAAAATGACATGTCTTTGTAACAAAAGTTTTTCTCCTTGTGTATTGAAGACCATGTTTATGTGTGTGTTTGAAGTTTGGTAAACATTAACTTTAAGGTTAGAAATGTAAATTTAAGGCTACATTCTTACCAGGCAAAGCTAAATGAAAAAGGTTTTCAACATAATTCTTATCCCCTGGCATTTCTCTCCCTAGTCGCCTACTTTGGACTGACACTTCTATTGGACTTGCTGGTTTACCCTTTGGACACTTTACACAATTTTTACAGCAGCTTCCTTCCCTTCAAGCTTTTCAAAGACTGACCCTAAGTAGTTCATAGACTTTACAGTCTGTTGCCTTGAGGACTATACAATGCCAAATAGCCCCTCTGCTTGGTGGGCCATGTCCTTCTGCCTACAGGTACTGCCCTTTGAGGTAGGAAACGCTCCCTCATTACAAACTCCTGCCCCCCCCCCCCAAGACAGGGAACGTTCCTTTGCGCACCAAGCCTTCCCTTGACATCACACTGGCCCTTACTGCTCCCCTACTTGTCCCTTCCTGTTTTGTTATGTCAATCAGGTTTATGCCCAAAAGGTTTCTGCTCACCCCTACACTACTATTCCTCTGTCACAGATAGAGTCTTTTACAGACATCGAACCATCATAACACGATGACTAGATAGAAAGATAGAGTAAGATGTAGAAATATTGTGAGGAGATGGTTGAGCCTGGCAGAGCTTAACCTATGAGATGAGCCCCTCCAGGTAAGTCTCTCTCTCTAAAGAGGGGTTGAGCACGGGGGACACATGAATCTCACAAGCTTGGTGGCCATTTAAGCCTTCCCTTCCCCACAAAAACATTCTACATCTTCCCACCTGAGCACCTGTTCCTTAAAAAAACATTTAAGCCTGCTCCACTCTATACATTTCCTTACTGTGCCCATTAGATATAAAAGAAAAGGGGGAGATGTGTGCAGATGTCTCCCCAAAGCCCTGCCACCCTACACAGAGTAATATGGTACTTTCAAGGCTTTCCCCAACCAATAATGTCCCAGTACGTCACTCTGGGGTGTTGACCTGAGAAGTCCGCCTACTCTCCCTCTCCTCACGCATGCTCTCTCTTGCCCAGTGGTGAGGTAGGAGGACACAGCCATTTTTTTGGCTGGCTCCACGTGGCCTGAACCACCCATCTGACCCAACAATAAAGATTTGTGTTCCCTCTGTGCTTGGATTCTCTCTCCTTCGCACCCTGCTGCCACGTCAAGCAACACATATATATGAGTGTATATACATATATGTATATTTTTTGCCATTTTTCCTATGGTCCTGTCTTCACTTCCTTTCTGAGTCACACCTATTGCTATTTCTGACTGTCCTTCTTTTTCCTCTTCTCTCTCAGATAAGTGAAAGAGTGCCTAACTTCCTCTGGAGTTTTCCAGATTTGCTTCCTTTTCAGTGATGGTATAAAAACAAGATTCCTGGGGGTTCAGGCGCTAGCACAGCAGATTAAGCACACATGGTGCAAAGAGCAAAGACCTGCATAAGGATCCTGGTTAGATACCCCCTCCCCCTGCTTCCCACCTGCGGGGGAGGGGTCACTTCACAGGTGGTGAAGCACGTCTACAGGTGTCTTACTCTCCACCTCCTGTTTTCCCCTCCTCTCTTGATTTCTGTCTTACCCAAAAACAACATCAATGGCAACAATAACAATAATGGCAACAAAATGGGGAAAAAAGTGCCCTCCAGGAGCAGTGGGTTTGTAGAGCAGGCACCAAGCCCCAGCAATAACCCTGGAGGCAAAAAAAAAAAAGTCAACTGGACTTCCCTGAGCAGACGACGCCACACTTTCCCAAAGCCCCTGCCTCACTAGGGAAAAAGAGAGACAGGCTGGGAGTATGGTTCAACCCGTCAAGGCCCATGTTCAGCGGGGAAGCAATTACAGAAGCCGGACCTTCCACCTTTTGTAGCCCTTAATGTCCCTTGGTCCATACTCCCAGAGGGATAAAGAATAGGAAAGCAACTAGGGGAGGGGATGGAATACAGAGTTCTGGTGGTGAGAGTTGTGTGGAGTTGTACCCCTCTTTAGTCTATGATTTCTGTCAGTGTTTCCTTTTTGTAAATAAAAATTAAAATAAATAAAATAAAATAAAAACAAGATTCCTGATGACAAATGTTTCAAGTCTCAAGGGAACTGGGGTCCAGAGCCCTCAGGTCATCTTCCCCTCTGTTTCCCCCATCTGAGGATATTGACCAAATCAGAATAATGCTTTTAACGCATAAAAAACAATTATGTATTTATATGTAATCATATTTTATATTTTATATATAATATTTAATTAAGGGAATAACATTAAATAACATGATGCAGGAGTAGTCTGACAAATACCACAATTTTGCTATATAGATGAGTATAAACCTTAATATTCACAGGTTTTTATGAATCTGTGATGTGATAAAATTGCTTTTGTTTTCAGATTAAAAGAGAGTTAATGAGGGGGCCTGGCAGTGGCACACTGGGCTAAGTGAATATATCACCACACACAAGGATCCTGGTTAGAGTCCCCACTCCCACCTACAGGGAGGATGCTTCACAACTGGTAAGGCAGCGGTCTGCAGGTATCTTTCTTTCTCTCTCCCTCTCATCTACCCATTCCCCCTCAATTTCTCTCTATCATGTCAAATAAAAATAAAATAGAAAAAAAAGGGGGGGTGAGGGAAAAGGCTGCCGGGAGCAGTGGATTCATAGTGCCAGCACTGATCCTCAGCAATAACCCTAGTGGCAACTGAGGGAGAGAAAAACAAAAAACCAAGAAATAGCTCAGTGGCTGAGCACAGGACTGCCAACTCTGTGGCTTCAGACTTCACCCCTCATACAGCACATGCCAAAACTGAATGGTCCTATGGCCTCCTACTCTCATAATAAACAAATAAATAAATATATATATATTTTTTAGAAAACCAGCCTGTGGTACACTCGGCTAAGTGTACATATCACCATGCTCAAGGACCCAGGTTTGAACCCCGCTCCTGTGTGTGTGGGGGTGCTTATCAAGCAGTGAAGCAGGTATACAGGTGTTTCTTTCTTTCTACCTCCCGTCACCTCTCAATTTCTATCCTGTTAAATAAAATAGAAAGAAAAAAGAAATGGAAAAAATGGTTGCTGGGAGCAGTGGATTTGTAGTGCCTGCACCAAGCCCCAGCAATAATCCTGGGGGCAATAATAAATAAATAAAATTTAAAAAATAATTTTAACTAAAAGATAATTAAAGGCACTGTTGATACTATTGTAGTTTATCTCCTTTTTTTTTTTTTTTCATCCAGGGTTATTGCTGGGCTCGGTGCCTGCACCATGAATCTACCGCTCCTGGAGGCCATTTTTCCCCCTTTAGTTGCACTTGTTGCAGCCTTGCTGTGGCCATTATTATTGCTATTGTTGATGTTGTTCGTTGTTGGATAGGACAGAGAGAAATGGAGAGAGGAGGGGAAGACAGAGAGGGGGGAGAGAAAGATAGACACCTGCAGACCTGCTTCACCGCCTGCGAAGCGACTCCCCTGCAGGTGGGGAGCCAGGGGTTCGAACCCGGATCCTTAACCGGTCCTTGCGCTTTGCAACACATGCGTTTAACCCACTGCGTCACCGTCCGACCCCCAGTTTATCTCCTTTTAACAATGGAAGGAAGAGCATTTTTGTTAATATTTAATGAAAATAAAGCTGTCCAAAGGCCTAAGAATGCCAGCTATTATTCCTAAATTCACTCCAAGTCAAAGCCTAAATCCTAGAGTGATAAAGTGATGACCTCCTTCTCCATGCCCCCCCCCCATCTTGCATTTTTTCAGCTTCAGTTCCCAATAGACTGATTCTTGTTTTCTCTCTTCCCCTAACAGGCTTCCCTGTTGTTCCTCAAGTGTTCTAGGCACTCGACCTTATCAGGACTTAGTACTAGAATTCTCCAAACACCAACTCCAAATATGCAGCCTGTTCTCTCAACTTATCAAATGTTCATTCAGACTTTGCCCCCTCAATGATGCCTTCCCTAACTCTGCATTACCTATTTGATATTTGGAAATCCTAACACTCCCCTCTCCATTCCTGGGTTTATGTTTCTCCACAGAACTTACTATATTCTGTTTATTTAGTTAACTTCTTGTCTCTGCTCATGAAAATAGAAGTTCATGAGAACTTGCATCTATTTATTTTTGCATACCTATGCTAAATCAGTTTCTGGCACATAACATGTGCTCAGTAAATTGTCTAATAAATTAATTATACAACTGAATACAGGTGGCCAGAGAACTTGGTTCATGCTTCTATATGTAGTAAATGCTACAAATGAGGTTTTTTTTTTTCTGGCTCCACAGTTATTGCTGGGGCTCAGTGTCTGCACCACCAATCCATTACTCCTGAAGGCCATTTTTTTCCCTTTTGTTGCCCTTGTTGTATCATTGTTGTGGTTATTATTATTGTTGTTGTTGTTGGATAGGACAGAGAAATCGAGAGAGGAGGGGAAGACAGACACCTGCAGACCTGTTTCGCCACCCGTGAAGCGAATCCGCCCCCCCCCACCCCCGCAGGTAGGGAGCCAGGGGGCTCAATACTTAGTTACTTACTTACTTTATTTATTGATTGATTTTTGCCTCCAGGGTTATCGCTGGGGCTCGGTGCCTACACCAAGAATCCACTGTTCCCGAAGGCCAATTTTTCCCATTTTGTTGCCCTTGTTGCTATTGATGTTGTTGTTGGATAGACAGAAAAATTGAGAGAAGGGGAGACAGAAGGGGAGAGAAAGACACCTGCAGACCTGCTTCACCGCCTGTGAGGCGACCCCCCCTGGAAATGGGGAGCCAGGGGCTCAAACCGGGATCCTTACTCCGATCCTTGCACTTCCTGCCATGTGTGCTTAATCTGCTGTGCTACTGCCCAATCCCCTACAAATGAGTTCTTTTTATTTATTTATTTATTTTCCCTTTTGTTTCCCTTGTTGTAGTTATTACTGTTGTTATTAATGTCATCATTGTTAGGAGAGAGAGAAATGGAGAGAGGAGGGGAAGACAGAGAAGGTGAGAGAAATATAGACAACTGCAGACCTGCTTCACCGCTTGTAGAGCGACGCCCCAGCAGGTGGGGAGCTGGGGGCTCTAACCCGGATCCTTCCGCAGGTCCTTGTGCTTTGTGCCATCCGCACTTAACACACTGTGCTACCGCCTGAATCCCTACAAATGAGTTCTTAAAAATGTTGAGGAAACCAAAAAAGTGATTTGAATACATAACTTTTTTGAGATTTCTCTACTGTGCTATTCTTTGCTTTCTGGGATGTGAACTTCTTCATTCTGGCTTGGCTAGAAGCCCAGTCCACATCATGGTCCATTCTGAAGCTTTTCTTAGCTTATGGTGGTACTCAGTAAATGTTTGATGATATGTGGATCTATTTTACTTCCAAGTGTCACAAAACTGCAAACATTATTTTACCAGTTTATTTCAGGAAATCAACTATTGATGGGGGGTGATGCGGGGGTGGGGTGGGGGTGGACACAAATAATTTAAACTTATTTCTAAACACTCAGAGCTGAAGATGAGGTAGTAGCAGTGCATTGTGGCACCATTTAAAGATCTGCCGGTGTGAAAGTACATACACAAGAGTATATGTAACATAATCACTGTGTTCTTGTTATTTATTTATTTATTTATTTATTTTTCCCTACCAGAACACTGTTTAGCCTGGCTTATGGTGATGCAGGGGACTGGACCTGGAACTTTTGAGGCTCATGTATGGCAGTCTCTATGTATGCATAGCCATTATGTTACCACCCCCCACCCTCATTTGTATTCTGAAGACAGTATCAAGAAATGCAAACTATCACCCCCGATACATTTTATATTGATTATATGATGAAACGATATTATTTTGGTTGTAAGAGATAATACACATAATTAACTTTACCTACTTCTTTTAAGTTTTTTTTTCCACGAAAGGGGCTATTAGGAAACTGTAAATTACATAACTCTAATTTCTACTGGACAAGGTTGCTCTGTCTTGCGTAGCATTTACTTCTGAATCTCTGAGAGCTAGTCTTCAATTTTTTTTTTTTTTGTGCTCAGACCAAAAACCAAATGAAGTTTACTCCAGGTGACCTTTTCACCAGCAATTCTGAGGCAATTGGCTGGTGTACAGAATGACTGCTTACATAGCAGGAGCTAGAAAGTCATCTGTCAGCAGTTTGTTTTGCCTTTAACTGGAGTGAACAGATAGAGACCTGTTATTAGCATATAGGAGATATAAATGTGAGGCTAGGGAGGTAGCACAAAGGTTCTGCAAAAAGACTTTCTTGTTTGAGGCTCCTAGGCCCAGGTTCAATCCCCAGCAACACCATAAGCCAGAGCTGAGGAGTGCTCGATGCCTCTGTCTTCCCCCCTGTATCTCATGCATTAATTTAAAAAAAAAAAAGTGGAATACAAATGTGGTAACAGGTGTATGTCCTAATTGCTTTATTTTCTTTTAGTTTGTTCAAATATTTGCTTATTTATTTAACAAAATAGAGAACCAGAGCATCATATGCAGGGCTAGAAGCTGAACTCAGAACCTCCTGCATGCAAGTCCTGCACCCTACACTGAATCACCCTAATTGCTTTCACATAGCAATTGCCAGGAACAACTAGAAAAAGTGAAAATGAGACTGTTTTGCAGACACCTATCATAAGGAGATGAGAAATTGTACCCATGTGTCAACAACAGTACTGTAAACCATTAAGCCCTCAAAGTGGTTAAAAAAGTGAAAAAATACATATGCATGAGGCATAATTACTGATTAAAATATATTCCTAAAGCTCAATGGCTAAAGTGGTGTTATTAAGAATGATGCATTCAGTCAGACACAATATATGTGTTAGACATCTGCTACATGTTGACAGTATTCTGGAGATCCATCAGAGAACAAGAGTATCCACAATTCCTTTCATCGTGGCCTCCTATAGACTCAGAACAATATTTTGAGAAGTAATTCCAGAGTTATTTAGTCATTTAAAGTTTTAGGTGATACGTATGTCACTAAAGATGAACTGGGAGCTATGAAAATTCTAGTTTATGTTGCCTTAACTTTATAGAGTTTCTTAAAATTTAAGGCAATTTCAAGACAACATTGTAAGGATTCTTAGTGTGTTGTTCTCAATAAATTTGGCCCTTAATTAAAATGAAATTATCTTAGAATATATGTGGATGTCCCAGACACATGCACACACTCAAAGGAAGTGGTATTTTTAAAAACACATTTTTTCCCAAAGGACAGATAGAAATTGAAAGGAGAAGAGTAGAGAGGGAGAGAGACGTAGAGACACCTGCAGCACTGCTTCACCTCTCATGAAGGGCAGATCCTTGGCATGGTAATGATAGTATGCATTCAACCAGGTGCGCCACCACCTGGAGCACTCAAAGGAGGTAGCTTTTGCGGTTAAAATATCAAGCATTTTTCTCTTATTTCTTGCCATATTTTCAAGTAAATAATAAAGATTAAGAATATTCACTGAAGGGGCCAGAGAGCTCACCTAGTTGACCCCCTGCCTTGCCAGGTATCATCTCCTGGGGATACTACATGGGAGGGCTACAATTCCAGGGGAAGTTCTGGTACTGTGGTGTCCCTCCCTCTTTGTCCATCTCTGTCATCTGCTTCTCCACCTGAAAAAATCAGCCTGACTGGGCCACACATCAGCTGGGGCCCTATTCAGGGAGTCCTGAGATTCACAAACAGACATGATGGGCCTAGACCTGGAATAAATCCCTCTCTCCATTGTTACCAGTCATTTCTATCAGGAACAACACAACAGACCCCTTTGTGGGTCCCCATAGGATCTTTCCCTCAACTTGGATCAACAATGGTAGAGAATGTTCCATCCTCCAAAGGGAGGATGGACAATATACTCTATGCTATACCCGAGGAAGATGGGTTGATATTGGGGTAGCTTGGAATGTCCTTACTCATGACCACAGAATGTGAGGTTGGATCTACAGGGATGCAGAGGTCACATAGGCTCCTAAGTTGAATATGGGACCCAGATCACATCAAATCAATGGGATTTATAGTCAACAATATTTATACTCCTTTCCCATATTAGGGAGCTACTCTCTTCCCTGATCCAGCTTTCTGGTCCTTTTTCTAGCCATGGCATCATCTCCCAAGACAATAACTTGGATCCACCTGCATATCATATTTCAGGCTCAGGGGAAAAAAGAAAAAGAAAAAAAAAACTAGTATAGCCACAGGCCCCTTAGAATATAACTAAAATATGCCTACTAGCTATCTACAAAATGGAGGACCCTCAAACTCTTCATCTGCACTATTCTAGCCTTTAGGTACATGATTGGTCAACAATTTGTTTGGCTTTGTATGTTCACTCTATTTTCAACCACCAGGTTCCAGATGCTAGCATGATGCCAACTGGAATTTTCTGGGCAGACAACCCCACCAATGTGTCCTGGAGCTCCACTTCCCCAGAGCCCTTCCCCACTAAGGAAAGAGACAGGCTGGGAGTATGGATTGACCAGTCAACGCTCATGTTCAGCAGGGAAGCAATTACAGAAGTCAGACCTTCAACCTTCTCCATCCCATAATGACCTTGGGTTCATACTCCCAGAGGGTTAAAGAATAGGAAAGCTCTCAGAGGAGGGGAGGGGGTAGGATACAGAATTCTGGTGGTAGGAATCGTGTGAAGTTGTATCCCTCTTATCCTATGGTTTAGTCAATGTTTCCTTTTTATAAATAAAAAATTTAAAAAAGGAAAAAGAAAAAAATCAGCCTGACTGGCAATTTGCCCAGGACCCCAGATATACACACATACACAAAGAGTATTCGCTGAGAGTTTAGAAAATGATCCCAAGAGTTCCTATAGAATGAACTTTTCAGTGTCCTAGATAAGTGCTCAAAATACACTGAGTTTTACATACTAAAATTAGACCTGGTAGAGTTGTTAGAGATGGTAGACTCATTGAACAGATTTAACTAGGGTCCTACTTTTATCTTTCAGAGAAGTTTATAATCTTCTTCCTTTTGTTATAAGCTCTTCCTTCTGTCCCATGGTGTAAAATAGGAAAGAGAACACTCCCACCTCCCTTTCCCTATTCTGTATGTCTCCTTCCCAGAAGTGAAATCAGCAGTCATATGGCTTAACCATTCCTTTTTCTATTATTATTATTATTATTGTTGTTGTTGTTGTTGTTATTTTACCTCCAGGGTTATTGATGGGGCTCATGCTAGTACTGTGTAGCCACTGCTCCTGGCGGCCATTCCCCAACTCCCATTTTATTCAGTAGGTCAGAGAGAAGCTGAGAGAGAAGGAGGAAATAGAGAGGGGGAGAGACCCACAGATCTGCTTCACCACTTGAGAAGCGACTTCCCTGCAGATATGGAGCAGGGGCTCAAATCTAGTCCATTGTGCGGGTCCTTGCACATAGTACTATGTGTGCTAAACCAGATGCACCACTACCTGGCCCCCTTAACCACTTCTTCCTTCAAGGTCTTGGGGATGGTTCTTGATTTTTAAAAATCAATTACCATTAGTTTACAATATCCTAACATTTCAGGAGGTCAATATAGCTCTGGCTTTTCTTAACTAACCAAGTGGTTTCCTCCATCCACAGAAAAAGCTAGGCTTCCTGAGGGAGTTCTGTGTTGACTCTTTCATATCCTAACACTTCCACAATAGTCCTCCATCTCTTTCCTTCATACCTCTCTCATCTACTTTGACTCTCTGTACACTTGAATGTCTTTAACTGGAGATTGATTCCTCTGGAAATATCAGGTCTTCATAAAGTAATAATATCCATTTGTCCCCTGCCCACTGGATCCTTCCTAGTTCTTGAACATTTTGCCATCTTGGTCACTTGATACACAAAAATATTTGTCAGAGTCTGGTCTCAAAGGTCAAAATCTATAATATGTAGTAAGTTTATACACACAGCAACACAGAAAGTACAAAAAGTTGAAGGAACATATTTTAACAATTAACTTATTAAGTCTATTCAAATTCAAAATGACTGTTTTAACCTCAACTTTCTTTCAGTACTTATGTGCAGTATATGTAATGTGTGTGTATATGTGAGAGAAAGACACACTCTGCAGTTATGAGGCTTCATTTTTATGATAGTAAATTTAAAAGGTAGAACAAAAAAGGAATCTTAGTCTTTCTGAAATCAAAATAGAAACATGATGCAATTTGACAGTCATCACTATTTCTATCTATATTGTAAAGGGATTAAAATAAAAATACCCACAAAATAAAGCAACAGGAATGTTATCACTGAAAAAATTCTAATTAATGTTATAGTCTGAATATAAAGTTGATGGGGGGGATGAGAATCAGACATGAATGAGTCACTGCTAGAAAAGCAACTAAAGCAAAAACATCGAGGGAAGGAATCATTTAAAAGGCCAACTAGCTAAGGACATTTTTATTTACTGAGCAAAGCTGACAACTTGGTAGCAGTAAATATTTATTCACAGAAAATAATTTCCAGCACAATAACTATCAGTTGGGTAAGTATGATACATAGTCCCTTAAATTAAGAAACAGCAGATCTCAGAAAAGCAAAGTGTAGAAGAGCAGGAAGATTAAATGAGCAGTAAATTTAACCTAAATGGGTTCTCCACTTGTGGATAATCAAGAGGAAGGAAAAATCATAGGAAGGTGAGAGTAAACAGGTGAAAGAAAGAGGAGAAAGAATCTTTGTAGCACATTCAAACCTGATATTAAGTTTGGTAATGACCTACATGAAGGAAAACATATTAAACAACATTGAGTATATACATACTTAAAGTGAAAGTTAACATAAAACATTAGGAAATATTCACAAATCAATAGTCATAAATGAAAGGACTCTAGAGTAGAATTTGTTGACAGAAGAGGTAAACATCATTAACAATTGAATGATTTGTCCCAGCACTCAACAACATGGCCAGAGGGCAGATGACAGACACAAATATAATTTCCCAAGGGAAGAAGAATGAGATTGGGTGGGAGACCAGAACATGAGGTCATGAAATTTAAAGTAACCAAAATTTCACAGCAAGAACAATCCATTCCAAATGTCAAGAGAAGTGAAGCAAAAAATAGAAAAACATGATATGTGGTATAATGATAATAAAAAAGAGAGGGTGTCAAGGGACTGTGCCCTTGCTGTGCTCATGTGGCACATGGTCTCCCCTTCAAACCCTCAACCTCTGTCTTTCTGAAGCCCTCATCTATTTAATTTCTTGCATTCAATTTCCTGTATGTTCTACTACTTTATTTTCTCCCTGCCACCCCAGATGGAATGCAAGCCCAAAAGGGGCTAAGGTTTTGCCTAGCTGGGTCACTTCTGCACCCCAAAACCAAGAAGAGCATCTGATAAAATACAATCTCTGTTGTGCACTGGATGAGTGATACAGTTTACTGGGGTCTCTGAGGAAGAAAGTACTCTTTCAGGCAGTTGTCTCCTCTCTGCAGTGGCATATGGATGTTAGACCACAGCAAAGCAGCTTCTCTGCCAATGTGATGGAAGATTAGCATTGGGATGGAGCTTGTTGGTATGCTTCTAATTCTGCTTCTAAAAACCCCTTCTGTTTCATTTGGTTTAATCCCCCCTGCTTAACACTGCATTCTATTTACATAACCACTGTATTCTATTTACATAACTACTGCATGACATTGGTTCAATCCCCACTGGTTCATGATGTAGTTTTGCTCTGCCCCCTCTCCTTGTCACACCCTGATTTTCACCAGTCACTTTTCTCTCCACCCTCTCTATGTCACATCCTGTTCACACCCTAATTGGAAAGTATATATAAGGACAGCATTGTTCGTTTTAGTTTAGTTTTAGTTTTTAGTTAGTTTAGTTTAGCTCAGATTGGATTGTGCTGCGTCCAGCATGTATAAAGAGATACTGCATACAACCCAGCCATGAGTCCCTGGTCGTCTGTCTCCCATCAGTGAAGCTCAGCCCGACAGGAGCTGACATTTGGGAAAGCAGAGAAGGGAATGGAGAAAAACTAAGAACATAGCAACTCAAACCTCAAAGTTCTACCTATCTCCAGACCTCCAGGTTATGTGAAACAAATGGTTCAAGCCATTTTGAGTTTGTTTGCTTTTCATTTCCATGAAGGTATTCCCACTAATACTTTATATTTTGAAAGGTTTTTTTTTTTTCAATAGGACAGCTTAAGGGGAGGGTTTATTAACTATTTTCTGTTCTTTTTGTTTTTAACCAAAAAAAAAAAAAATGAGCAACCCAATCTAATAATGGTCAAAAGATTTTAAGTAACACCTCAAAAAGAAGTTATGCAAATGAAAAACAAGCATATGAAAAGTTATTCAACTGCATACAGGAATAAGGAATTAAAAAAAAATACTATAGAGAGGTTCCCGGAAGATGGTGTACTGAGAAGCTGCTAGTGGCTGAGCTCTGACCACATCTCCTGGAAACAGTAGGATTTTCTGCCTTTAGTAGGCCAGCCAGTAAGGGGTCCTAGCGGTGACACCACGGAGGTGACTATAACTTAATTTGGGTTAAGAATTAGAGTAGGAAAAAAGGGGAAAAAATTTTTTTTCTTCCTTTTAATTTCTAAGCATACCTTCTTCCCCACCCCACCCCACCCCCATAACCTGTCCCTGGGGACCAGCTCCTAGCAGGATCCACTGCTAGGAGCTCCGTTTCTTTACCAAATTCCTGTCCCACCAGGGAGTATCATTAATTCTAAGTCTATACCCTTCTGAAACCTCTGGCCTTTTTTCTTTCTAAGTAGCCAATCCACCCCCACCTCACCCCGCATAGCTAATTAAATAATTAAAAATAAATACATAAAAAAATACCCTTTCCTTTCAATGCCCTTTTATGACTGTTCTTTTTCTTATCTTTTTCTTTTCTCTCTCTTTATTTTTTTTTCTTTTTCTCATTATTGTCATCCTTTCTTCCTTAATCCTACAGCTTCCAAAGTCACAGTCCCCAGCCCCCACACCAACAAACAGTGTGCTTTTTTGAATTCACTGATACACATTTGGGAATTTCCTTAAACTGCTCTTTAATTAAAGCTCTTTTTCTTATCTTTTCCCTTTTCTCACTCTTGCCTCTTTTTTTTTTTTTATCTTGTCATACACTTCTTCCTTCTTCTTTGCCTTTCTGAATTTGTGAATTATTTTGGGGAAGAGATCTGACTCAGAGTGGACTCTCTGTGTATCTCTGCTCTAGTTCCCTTTCCCCTCTTGTTACCCCTAGAATATACAGTGGATAGTAGATTTGCATAACTGTCTATTCTTGCTATCCTTTCTTTCTTTTCTCTTTCTTCTTCACTGGGATTTGGTTACTATTTATTCATGGACTGGAGAAATTGTTTGGCTAATTGGTAACGATTAAACTGCTTCAATACTTGCTTCAGTTGCTACAGTAATTCCTGAGGTTGGTGAGTGCAATTGTCATAAAGGTATTTAGTACAGTGTTACTTGTACTCAAGACACAACAACTGAGGAACAACAGAGCATAAAAAAAAAAGAAACACATAAATCATAAAAATGGGTAGATCAAGGACCGGCATAAGGATCCCGGTTCAAACCCCGGCTCCCCACCTGCAGGGGAGTCGCTTCACAGGCGGTGAAGCAAGTCTGCAGGTGTCTATCTTTCTCTCCTCCTCTCTGTCTTCCCCTCCTCTCTCCATTTCTCTCTGTCCTATCCAACAACGACGACAACAACAATAATAACTACAACAATAAAAAAAAATGGGTAGATCAAAAACAAATAAAACTGCTACTCCAATGAATGAAGAAAAGAGCCCAGAATAAACTACAAATCAGCCAGAAGTAACCATAGATAAGAAAAGTATGCAAGCAATAATAAACTTATTAATCACAAAAATGAAAACAACATTGGAGGAAAGGAATGGCAGTATTAGGGAAACAACAGTTGAGACTCCCAAGGAAAAATAATGATTATCTTGAGGCAATTAGAGAACTGAAAGCGGAAATAGCTGTAATGAAGAAAGAAGCTGAGGCAAGGGAAAGCAGACTAACAGAAGCAGAAAACAGAATTAGTCAGACAGAGGATGAGTTAGAGAAAAAGAAGAAAGAGGTGAAAGAGCTTAAAAAGAGATTGAGAGACACTGAAAACAACAACAGAGACATATGGGATGATCTCAAAAGAAGTAACATTCATATAATAGGCCTGCCAGAGGAAGAAAGAGAGGAAGGGGAAGCAAACATTCTAGAGGAAATAATAGAAGAAAACTTCCCAGACCTGAATAACAGAAAGGACATCAAGATTCAAGAGGCCCAGAGAGTACCAAACAGAATCAACCCAGACCTGAAGACACCAAGACACATCATAGTCACAATGAGAAGAAGTAAGGATAAAGAAAGGATCCTAAAGGCTGCAAGAGAGGAAAAAAAGCCACATACAAGGGAAAACCCATAAGATTATCTGCAGACTCCTCCACTCAAACTCTAAAAGCCAGAAGAGAATGGCAAGATAGCTATCGAGCCCTGAATGAAAAAAGGTTTCAACCAAGGATAATATATCCTGCTAGACTTTCATTCAAACTAGATGGAGGGATCAAAACCTTCTTAGACAAACAACAGTTAAAGGAGGCAACCATCACCAAGCCAGCCCTGAAAGAGGTTCTAAAAGACCTCTTATAAACAAGAACATCACTATAATATTTGCAATATATCAGAGCAAACAAAAAATTTTTTTGAACAATGGCACTACAATACATTAAATCCATAATATCAATAAACATCAATGGCTTAAACTCACCCATCAAAAGGCACAGGGTGGGGGGATGGATCAGAAAGCATAACCCAACCATATGCTGCTTGCAAGAATCCCATCTGTCACAACAAGATAAACACAGACTTAAAGTGAAAGGATGGAAAACTATCATACAGGCTAATGGACCACAAAAAAGGGCAGGAACAGCCATTCTCATCTCAGACACGATAGATTTTAAACTAAATAAAGTAATAAAAGATAGGAAAGGAAATTACATAATGATTAGAGGATCAATCAGCCAAGAAGACTTAACAATTATTAACATCTATGCACCCAATGAGGGACCATCTAAATACATCAAGCACCTACTGAAATAATTTCAAAAATACATCAATAGTAATAGAATAATAGTGGGAGACTTCAATACCCCACTCTCACACTTAGACAGATCAACAAAGCAGAGAACCAACAAAGATACAAGAGAATTGAATGAAGAGATTGACAGACTAGACCTCTTGGACATTTTCAGACTCCTTCACCACAAAAAACTGGAATACACCTTCTTTTCAAATCCACATAACACATATTCAAGGATAGACCACATGTTAGGCCACAAAGACAGCATCAATAAATTCAAGAGCATTGAAATCATCCCAAGTATCTTCTCAGACCACAGTGGAGTAAAACTAACATTTAACAACAAACAGAAAATTATTAAAAGTCACAGAATTTGGAAACTAAACAACATACTCCTTAAGAACCACTGGGTCAGAGTCTCACTCAAGCAGGAAATTCAGATGTTCCTGGAAACAAATGAAAATGAAGACACAACCTATCAAAATATTTGGGACACAGCTAAAGCAGTATTGAGAGGGAAACTTATAGCCATACAATCACATATTAAACACCAAGAAGAAGCTCAAATGAACGACCTTACTGCACACCTCAAGGACTTCGAGGAAGAGGAACAAAGGAACCCTAAAGCAACCAGAAGGACAGAAATCACTAAAGTTAGGGCAGAAATAAACAACATCGAAAATAAAAGAACCATACAAAAGATCAATGAAGCCAAATGTTGGTTCTTTGAAAGATTAAACAAAATTGACAACCCCCTAGCCAGACTCACCAAACAAAAAAGAGAGTAGACTCAAATTAATAGAATTGTAAACGACGGAAGAGATATCACAACTGACACCACAGAAATCCAGAGAATCCTGCGAAACTTCTATGAAGAACTATACGCCACCAAGCTAGAGAATCTGGAAGAAATGGAACAATTCCTAGAAGCATATGCCCTTCCAAAACTGAACCAAGAAGAACTACAAAATCTAAATGCACCAATCACAGACAAAAAAATTGAAACCATTATTGAGAATCTCCCCAACAACAAAAGTCCGGGACCAGATGGCTTCACAAACGAATTCTACAAAACTTTCAGGAAACAGTTAGTACCCATACTTCTTAAGCTTTTCCATAAGATTGAAGAAACAGGAATACTCCCTTCCACCTTCTATGAAGCCAACATGAGCCTGATACCAAAAGCTGATAGGGACAGGACAAAAAAGGAAAACTACAGACCAATGTCTCTGATGAACATAGATGCCAAAATATTAAACAAGATCTTGGCCAACCGGATACAGCAACATATCAAAAAGATTGTTCATCATGACCAAGTGGGATTCATCCCAGGAATGCAAGGTTGGTTCAACATCCGTAAGTCAATCAATGTCATTCACATCAATAAAAGCAAAGCCAAAAACCACATGATTATCTCAATAGATGCAGAGAAAGCCTTTGACAAAATCCAACACCCATTCATGCTCAAAACTCTATAAAAAATGGGAACAGATGGGAAATTCCTCAAGATAGTGGAGTCTATGTATAGCAAACCTACAGCCAACATCATACTCAATGGACAGAAGCTGAAAGCATTCCCCCTCAGATCGGGGACTAGACAGGGCTGTCCACTGTCACCATTACTCTTCAACATAGTATTGGAAGTTCTTGCCATAGCAATCAGGCAAGAGAAAGAAATCAAAGGAATACAGATTGGAAGGGAAGAAGTCAAGCTCTCACTATTTGCAGATGATATGATAGTATACATAGAAAGACCTAAAGAATCCAGCAGAAAGTTACTGGAAGTTATTAGGCAATATAACAAAGTATCAGGCTACAAAATCAATGTACAAAAATCAGTGGCATTTCTTTATGCAAACACTAAATCTGAAGAAGAAGACATCCAAAAATCACTCCCATTTACTGTTTCAACAAAATCAATCAAATACCTAGGAATAAAGTTGACCAAAGAAGTGAAAGACTTGTATGCTGAAAACTATGAGTCGCTACTCAAGGAAATAGAAACTGATACCAAGAAGTGGAAAGATATCCCATGCTCATGGATTGGAAGGATAAATATCATCAAAATGAATATTCTCCCCAGAGCCATATACAAATTTAATGCAATACCCATCAAAGTTCCACCAAGCTTCTTTAAGAGAATAGAACAAACACTACAATCATTTATCTGGAACCTGAAAACACCTAGAATTGCCAAAACCATCTTGAGGAAAAGAAACAGAAATGGAGGCATCACACTCCCAGACCTTAAACTATATTATAAAGCCATCATAATCAAAACAGCATGGTACTGGAACAAAAATAGGCACACAGACCAGTGGAACAGAATTGAAAGCCCAGAAATAAATCCCCACACCTATGGACATCTAATCTTTGATAAGGGGGCCCAAAGCATTAAATGGAAGAAGGAGGCTCTCTTCAATAAATGGTGTTGGGAAAACTGGGTTGTAACATGCAGAAGAATGAATTTGAACCACTTTATCTCACCAGAAACAAAAATAAACTCCAAATGGATCAAAGACCTAGATGTCAGACCAGAAACAATCAAATACTTAGAGGAAAACATTGGCAAAACAGTCTCCCACCTACACCTCAAGGACATCTTTGATGAATCAAACCCAATTGCAAGGAAGACTAAAGCAGAAACAAACCAATGGGACTACATCAAATTGAAAAGCTTCTGCACATCCAAAGAAACTATTAAACAAACAAAGAGACCCCTCACAGAATGGGAGAAGATCTTCACATGCCATACATCAGACAAGAAACTAATCACCAAAATATATAAAGAGCTCAGCAAACTTAGCACCAAAAAAGCAAATGACCCCATCCAAAAATGGGCAGAGGATATGAACAAAACATTCACCTCAGAGGAGATCCAAAAGGCTAACAAACATATGAAAAACTGCTCTAGGTCACTGATTGTCAGAGAAATGCAAATTAAGACAACACTAAGATACCACCTCACTCCTATAAGAATGGCATACATCAAAAAGGACAGCAGCAACAAATGCTGGAGAGGTTGTCGGGACAGAGGAACCCTTTTACATTGCTGGTGGGAATGTAAATTGGTACAGCCTCTGTGGAGAGCAGTCTGGAAAACTCTCAGAAGGCGAGACATGGACCTTCCATATGTTCCAGTAATTGCTCTCCTGGGGTTATACCCCAAGGACTCCATAACACCCAACCAAAAAGAGGTATGTACTCCTATGTTCATAGCAGCACAATTCATAATAGCTAAAACCTGGAAGCAAGCCAGGTGCCCAACAACAGATGAGTGGCTGAGAAAGCTGTGGTATATATACACAATGGAATACTATGCAGCTATCAAGAACAATGAACCCACCTTCTCTGACCCATCTTGGACAGAGCTAGAAGGAATTATGTTAAGTGAGCTAAGTCAGAAAGATAAAGATGAGTATGGGATGATCCCACTCATCAACAGAAGTTGAGTAAGAAGATCTGAAAGGGAAATTAAAAGCAGGACCTGATCAAATTGTAAGTAGGGCACCAAAGTAAAAACCCTTTGGTGATGGGTAGACATGCAGCTTCCTGGGCCAGTGGGGGGTGGGAGTGGGTGGGAGGGATGGGTCACAGTCTTTTGGTGGTGGGAATGGTGTTTATGTACACTCCTAGCAAAATGTAGACATATAAATCACTAGTTAATTAATATGAGAGGGGGAAAATCAATTGTATGTCTCAAAGGTTTTCAAAACAAAAACTTAATCTTTTTAATATATAGGCTGTGTATTTGATATGTGGACTCTCTCAAAAGCCTAGACCAAGTAGATTAGAAGCATCCAATAGCACAGCTATATACAAGATACTGGGTACTGTACAGCAAACCATAACAAAAGGACTTTTCAAAGTTAACCCAATTACCAAATAATGTGATGTTAACATTAACTATCGATTGTCTTTTTGAACCCTAAGACAGCAGGAACCTCACATCTCCACTATAGAGCCCCTACTTCCCCCAGTCCTAGAAGCCTTGGATAGGGCCCACTTTCCCGTATGCCTCTCCCAATCCATATCAAATAATATTGCATCCACCGACCACAACCTAAATGTTGTTTTCATCGGGCTATGTTGTTTTCACAGGGCTGGCTTCACAGGCGGGTAACAGATGACCAGAGACTCATAGTTGAGCTGTAGGCCATATCTCTTTATTCATGCAGGACGCAGCACAATCTAAGCCGAGCTAAACTAAAGGTACCGTAAAACTCACAATGCTGTCTTTATATATACTTGCCAAGTAGGGTGGAAACAGGATGTGACATAGAGTGGGTGGAGAGAAGAGTGACTGGTGAGAATCAGAGTGTGACAAGGAGGGGGCGGAGCAGGCGAGAATTCTATCACTGAACCACCAATGCCCTGGAGGGAGGGTGGTGCTTGTTAACAGTGGTTATGTAAATAGAATGCAGTGGTTATGTAAATAGAATAGTGTTAAGCAGGGGGGATTTAAACCAAATGAAACAGAAGGGGTCTCATGCATACCAACACCTAACCAAGCAACGATTGCCACCTCAATATGCTTCACCTCAGACTGTGTCCAGAGACTTCACGTGTGGAATGACAACCCTTCAGCTTCATTACTCGGGTGAGACCTTTCCTTTTATAGTACACTCTAATTTCATCTCAGGTGGTTCATTTTCTAACAAAGTCCCAAAACGTAGATATACACCAGTTTCTGTGAGAGAGAGCTTATGTTCACACGTATCCATAAACTACTGCAAAATATATACCTGAAAGCAGAAGTACACTAGAGTTTGCAGTGAGTACCTCCCTAACACTTCCTCTCCACTATTCCAAGCATTGGGTCCATGATTGATGAACAATTTGTTTGGCTTTGTATGTTAACTCTCTTTTCAATCACCAGGTTCCAGATGCCATCAGGATGCTAACCAGGCTTCCCTGGATTGAAGACCTTACCAATGTGTCCTGGAGCTCAGCTTCCCCAGAGACACACCCTACTAGGGAAAGAGAGAGGCAGACTGGGAGCATGGACTGACCAGTCAACGCCCATGTTCAGCGGGGAAGCAATTACAGAAGCCAGACCTTCTACCTTCTGCAACCCTCAATGACCCTGGGTCCATGCTCCCAGAGGGATAGAGAATGGGAAAGCTATTGGGGAGGGGGTGGGATATGGAGATTGGGTGGTGGGAATTGTGTGGAGTTGTACCCCTCCTACCCTATGGTTTTGTTAATTAATCCTTTCTTAAATAAAAAAAAAATTAAAAAACACTATATATCTTTTAGAACAGAGAAAATTTTAAATAATGATTGCCAAATATTGGAGAGGATATGGAGAAACAGAAATTCTCACTCATGGCTGTTGGGAATGGGAAAGACACAGCCATTTTAGAAAATCATATGGCAGATTTTACAATACTTAAGATTCATACTATTCCAATCCAGAATTGTGCTGCATGGTGTATGCCAAAGGAAAAATGACAAGAAATCCTGTACACTTATGTTTCCAGAACCTTTACTCATAATTGCCAAAGCTTCAAAATAACCAAGTTGTCTTTTAGTAGGTGAATAGATAAACTGTGGTATCACCAAACAATGTAAGAATATTTGAGATTTTACTTCCAGAGGTGGGGCTACAAAGTAGCAGCAGCTGCATCTTTCTTCTCTCCCTGGTCAACTAGGAATAACAAAGGTCACCTGAGAACACATCCAGACAAGACTCAGATTACTCTGGGAACCCACCAAGTCATGGGTGAGTGCAAAACATGTGTAGCTTGTGGACAGAGAGGGGCCTAAGAAGTGACTCCTGGGGCTGAAAGCCTGTATCTACTTGGGAGCGACTATTAATAGTCCAGCAATTTGCATTTGAGGTGCTACCTCTGGTCTGAGTTTTATCAACAAATAAGACTGCTGAAGGGTGGAAAGTATCCCCTAAGGCTCACCAAATGCAACTGTGAGTCTCCACTGCTACTGTCCCTTGGAGGCTGGAGCAGCAACAAGGAGGACCTGTGCTGACATCAGGGACAGAGACCTAATCAGGCAACTCAGGAGAAGACATACACACTCCCAGTGGTCTGGAAGTGGGGCTGTATAGTGGCAGCCCTCCCACATTGTTCTAATGAATTTGGAGACATGTTGAATAACTGCTTCAGAACCCACGGAGTACAAATAGGATTTGTTTAGAAACTTATAGGGCCAAGGACTGCTACCCAGATTTTGGCTATCATTAGAGAAGCCGAATTGGGCCTGGAGCTTTGGTCCCGTGGAGCACGGGAGTCTCTTGGCATAACCATTGTGCTATCTCTCCTCCACCCTGGTTTATCTCTAGGTTAGGAGTGAGTGATTAAGCTAAAAAAAAAACCTACTTATAGTTAAAAAGCCTGCTGGCTACCATAGCCTACAGGGAAGATAAAGAACAAAAGAGGGTTTAACATATCATCATGCTTCACCTCAAGGATTTAAACATTGAAATAACTGTTAATTTCCACAACTATGAATTCTTAAGAGTCCCTTACTTAGACACAAGTCAAACCAGGCAAGTGTGATTTGTGTATTGAAAAATACTGAAAGGTGGACCTCTTAACACACCATATACAATGGTTAAACCAAGAAGAAACTTTGAAGAAATGAACCAGTACAAAAGCCAAGATAAAACTCCCCAAATGATAAGGACAAGAGACTGGCCCACTTAATAATGGCTCTTTTGATCAATATCATACTACCTCATCATCTGGGGCCCTAGTTAGAGAATCCTTGGATTCCTATACACATATGATGGGCCTAGACCTCTAAAGAGTCCCACTATCCACTACCACTGGTCATTTTCATAAGTAATGTCATCCTGTGGGCCCTCCTAGGACCTTGTCCTCACCATAAAGCAATGATGGGAGGGATAGCCCCATTCTCCAAAGGGAGGTTGGGGTATACTGCCTTGTCACTCCAGAAAAACTGGTCCTGAAATAAATGTAACCTGCAATGTTATAACCATGAGCTGTAAGCTCAGACCAATAAGGACTTAGAGGTTACACAGGCTCTGGTGCTAAAGATAAATACACACACACACACACACACACACACACACACACGTGTGTGTGTGTGTGTGTGTGTTAAATATATATGGGCCCTGGAGCAGGTGAATGGAGGTAAATAATTAATTTTAGCCACAGTATTTTTTTTCAAGAATGAGAATTACTCTCTGCCCTAATCCAACATTCTAGCCCTTTTTGTATACTCTGATACCATTCTGTCAGACAATATTGTAATGCAATTTCAAGCTAGCTACCAGACTCAGGCAAAACTTCCATAGTTGTGTGTTCCCAGGAAAATACCTAAAATGGATCTTCTAGCTTTCTCCTACCCTAAAACCCCTAATCTCATCTGCTCTAATCCTACTTTTTGGTTCCTGTTCATTAGCATTTGGTCTCAACTTAGGTCATGCCACCTTCCAGACACCAAGTTACAGATGCTACCAAGTTTCCAGCCTGATTTCTCTAGGCAGATGACCTCACCAATGTGTGTACTGGACCCTCACATCTCCAGAGTGCTGGTCCACTAGGGAAAGACAGAAACAGGCTGGGGGTATGGATCGACCTGTCAATGCCCATGTTCAGTGGAGAATCAATTAAAGGAGCCAGAACTCCTACCTTCTGCTCCCCCAAAACAACCTTGATCCATAATCCCAGTGGGAGAGAAGTGATAGGATGATGATAAAAGAGCTCTGAATTCCAGCTCCATCAGCACCCGGTGTCGGGGAGGGGGGGGAAGGAGGGAAATATGAATATGGAGGTAGTTATGTTCTCATGAGTGTCTTGAAGAGGAAGAGAAGATTGAATTAGAAAAAGAAAGTGCAATTATGTATAGAGGTGGACAGATAGTTATAGAGATGATGTTTAGCCCAGATCTACAACCTTAGGGGAACTGTGGTGGATGGTAGTGGAGAAACTGAAGATTCAGAACTCTGGTGGTGGGAATAGTATGGATTAAAACCCCTGTTCACATGTAATTCTGTAATATTAAAATAAATAAATAAAACCCAAAGGTAGAAGCAGAAAAGAATGAAGACAAGATACAAACAATAACTGAGGCATTAGTCACAGGAGAGAGGAAAGGATTTGAAAGTAATATCATCAGAATGGGGAAACAGCAAATGAGACTCTGAAAGTAAACACTAACTATCTGAAGGCAATTAAGAGAGCTGAAAGATGAAATAGCTGAGCTAAGAGCATATCTAGTTGAACAAGCTAATAGAGTATCAGAACAGGGTAACAAAATAGTTGAGCTACAGTAAACAACAGAGGGGAGAGAGAATAGAATAAGGAGAATAATAGAGAGATAGAATAGAATAATAGAGAATAGAATAAAGAGAATAATAGAATAAAAATAGAGGCAGAAAACAGAATTAACAAGATTGAGAACAAATTAGAGAGAACTAAGAAAGTAAGAGATCTCAAATATAGATTAAGAGATAATGAAACCAATAACAGAGACATGTGGAATGACTTCAAAGGAAATAATATATGTATTATTGGCTTACCAGAGAAAGAAAGGGAGGGGAAGAAAGCCTTCTCCAGGACATAATAGCTGATAACTTCTCTAGTATTGACAATAAAAGACTTATATAAAGGTTCAAGAAGCTCAGAGGGTCCCAAACAGAATTAACTCAGACTTAAAGACACCAAGACACATCATATTTAGCATGGAAAAAAAAATAAGGATAAAAAAGGATCCTGAAAGCTACAAGAGAAAAACAGAGTCACCTACAGAGGAAAACCCATAAGACTAGAAGCCACTACAAGCCAGAAGAGAATGGCAAGATATCCATAGAGTACTCAATGAGAAAGGCTTTCAACCAAGACTACTGTATCCTTCAAGTGTCATTCAGACTAGATGGAGGCATAAAAAAAACCTGCTCAGGCAAGCAACAGTTAAAGGAATCAACTATCACCAATCCTGCACTGAAAGAAGTTCTGAAAGGTCTCCAATAAACAATCAGATCACCACAGATATTCCATATATAAAAACACTCTAAAAATCTATAAGAATGGCGATAAAATATCTTCAATCTTTGATAACAGTAAATGTCAATGACCTGAATTCACCTATTAAAAAGCACAGAGTAGGAAGATGAATCAGAAAACAAAACCCAGCCATAGGTTTTCTGCAGGAATTCCACCTAACACAACAAGACAATCACAGACTCAAAGTGAAAGGATGGGAAACTATCTATCATACAAGCCAATGGACCACAAGAAAGGGCAGGAACAGCTATTCTCATATCTGACATGATAGACCTTAAAATAAATAAAATCTAAAAGATAGGGATGGAAATTATTTAACGCTCAGAGGATCACTCAATCAAGAGGACTTAACAATTATTAACATCTATGCCCCTAATGAGAAGCCATCTAAATACATCGAACATCTACTGAAAGAGCTGCAGAAATATAGTAACATCAACACAGTAATAGTAGTGGACTTTAACGCCCTACTCTCTCAAATTGATAGATCATCCAGGCAGAAAATCAATAAAGAGACGAGGGCACTAAATGAAGAGATAGATAAGCTAGAACTATTGGACATTGTCAGAGTCATTCACCCCAAGAAACTGGAATACACATTCTACTCAAGTCCACATGGGTCATTCTCAAGGATAGGCCATATATTAGGCCACAGAGACAGAGTCAGCAAATTCAAGAGCATTGAAATCATCCCAAGCATCTTCTTAGACCACAGTGGTATTAAATTAACACTTAACAATAAATAAAAAATTAGTAAAAGTCCCAAAAAGTGGAAAATCAAGAGTATACTACTTAACAACTACTGGGTCAAAGAGGAAATTAAGGAAGAAATTAAAATGTTTCAAGAGTTCAGTGAAAATGAAGACACAAGCTATCAAAATATCTGGGACACAGTAAAGACAATACAGTGAGGGACGTTTATAGTCATTCAAGCACACATTAGGAAACAAGAAAAAATTCAAATAAACAATCTGATTACACACCTTAACGAATCAGAAGAAGAAGAACAAAGGAACCCTAAGCAACCAGAAGGGCTAAAATAACTAAAGTTAGGGCAGAAATAAATAACATTGAAAATAAGAAAGCCATACAAAAGATCAATGAAGCTAAATGTTGGTTCTTTGAAAGAGTAAACAAAATGGACAAACCTTTAGCCATACTCACAAAACAAAAAAAAGGGAGAAGACCCAAATAAATTGCATTGTAAATTAAGGAGGAGATATCACAATAGACACCACTGAAATTCAACATACCATGCAAGGCTTCTATGAACAACCATATGCCACTAAGTTAGAGAACCTGGAAGAAATGGATGAATTACTAGATACCTACAAACTTCCAAAATTAAATAAGGAGGAAATAGAAAATTTGAAAAGGACAGCCACAGACAACGAAATTGAAAGTTATTAAAAAAACCTTCCCAATAAGGGGCCAGGCAGTAGCACACTGGGTTAAGTACACATGGAGTAAAACGCAAGGACCAGCAGAAGGGTCGCGGTTTGAGCCCCCGGCCCCCCACCTGCAGAGGGTCATTTCACAGGCAGTGAAGCAGGTCTGCAGGTGTCTATCTTTCTCTCTCCCTCTCTGTCTTCTCCTTCTCTCTCAATTTCTCTCTATCCTATCCAACAACAATGACAGCAATATCAATAACAACAATGATTAAAAAAAAAAAAAGGGCAACAAAAGGGAAAAAATAGCCTCCAAGACAGTGGATTCCTAGTGCAGGCACCAAGCCCTGCAATAGCCCTGGAGAAAAAAAGGAAAAAAAGGGGGGGAAAAAAAAAAACCTTTCCAAGAATAAAAGTCCTGGACCAGATGGTTTTACAAATGAATTCTACAAAACCTTCAAGGAAGAGTTAATACCTCTACTTTTAAAAATCTTCCAGAAGATTGAAGACACAGGAATACTCCCTTCCAGCTTCTATGAAGCCAACATCACTCTGATACCAAAAGCACCCAGGGACACAACCAAAAAAGAAAACTACAGACCAATATCTCTGATAAATCTAGATGCTAAAATATTGAACAAAATTCTAGTCAACCAGATATAGCAGTATATTTAAAAGATTGTTCATCATGACCAAGTGGGGTTTATCCCAGGGATGCAAGGTTGGTTTAATATACATAAATCAGTCAATGAGATCCACCCCATCAATAAAAGCATAACCAAATACCACATCATTCTGTCATAGATGCAGAGAAAGCCTTTGACAAAATCTAACATCCCTTTATGATCAAAACACTACAAAAAATGGGAATAGATGGAAAGTTCCTCAAGATAGTGGAGTCCATATATAGCAAACTTACAGCCAACATCATACTCAGTGGTCAGAAACTGGAAGCATTCCCCCACAAATTAAGTAATTGACAGGGCTGCCCACTATTCAACATAGTGTTGGAAGTTCTTGCCATAGCAATTAGGCAGGAACAAGGAATTACAGGGGTACTGTCTGGAAGAGAAGAAGTCAAACTCTCACAATTTGCAGATGGTATGTATGTAAGTATACATAGAAAAACCTAAAGAATCCAGCAGGAAGCTTTTGGAAATTATCAGACAATATAGTAATATGTCAGGCTACAAAATTAACATCCAAAAGTCAGTGGAAGGAGTCCAGCGGTTGCACAGTGGATTAAGTGCAGGTGGCGCAAAGCACAAGGACCCAAGTAAGGATCCCGGTTCAAGCCCCCGGCTCACCACCTGCAGAGGAGTCACTTCACAAGTGGTGAAGCAGGTGTGTAGGTGTCTATCTTTCTCTCCCCATCTCTGTCTTCCCCTCCTCTCTGCATTTCTCTATATGCTTTCCTACAACAATGACATCAAGAACAACAACAATAATAACTGCAACAATAAAACAAGGGCAACAAAAGGGAATAAATAAATATTTAACAAAAAAAAGAATGTCAGCGGCATTCCTCTATGAAAACATTAAGGTAGCAGAAGAAAAAAATCCAGAAATCAATTCCTTTTTACTATAACAACAAAAACAATAAAAAACACCTAAAGAAGTGAAAGACTTGTATATTGAAATTTATAAGTCACTATTCAAAGAAATAGAAAAAGACACAAAGAAGTGGAACAATATTCCGTGTTCATGTGTTGGGAGAATGAATATCAAAATGAATATACTACCCAGAGCCATATATAAATTTAATACAATCCCCATCAATATTCCAAACATTTTTTAGGAGAAGAGGAAAAAATATAAATATGTTTGTCTAGAACCAGAAAAGACCTAGAACTTCCAAAACAATTTTGAGAAGAAAGAACAGATTTGGAGGCATCACACTCCCAGATCTCAAATTGTATTATAGGGCCATTGTAATAAAAACTGCTTGGTACTGGAACATAAATAGACACACTGACTAGTGGAATAGAATTGAGAGCCCAGAAGTAAGCCCCCACACCTATGGACATCTAATCTTTGACAAGGGTGCTCAGACTATTAAATGGGGAAAGGAGAGTCCCTTCAACCAATGGTGTTGAAATGTGCAGAAGAATGAAATTGAACCACTATATCTCACCAAACACAAAAGTAAATTCTAAGTGGATCAAGGACTTGGATGTTAGACCAGAAACTATCAGATACTTAGATGAAAATATTGGCAGAACTCCTTTCAGTATAAATCTTAGAGACATCTTCAATTAAATGAATCCAATTACAAAGAAGACTATGGCAAGAATCCACCATTGGAACTATATCAAATTAAAAAGCTTCTGCATAGCAAAAGAAACCAATATTCAAACAAAGAGACCTCCCACAGAATGGGAGATTTTTACATGCCATACATCAGACAAGAGGCTAATAAGTAAAATATATAAAGAGGAACCCTCCTGCACTGCTGGTAGGAATGTAAATTGGTCCAAACCCTGTGGAGAGAATTCTGCACCTACTCTATAGCCGTGCAATTCCTCTCCTGGGGATATAGTCTAAGAAACCAAACATACCTATCCAAAAAGACTTGTGTATACCTATGCTCAAAGCAGCACAATTTGCAATAGCCAAAACCTGGAAGCAACCCAGGTGTCCAATAACAGATGAGTGGCTGAGCAAGTTGTGGTATATATATATAACAGAAAACCATACAGCTATTAAAAATGGTAAATTCACCTTCTTCACCCCATCTTGGATGGAGCTTGAAGATGTCATGTTAAATAAGATAAGTCAGAAACAGAAGGATGAATATGTGATGATCTCACTTATAGACTGAAATTGAAAATAAGATAGAAGGGAAAACACTAAGCAGAACTTGGACTGGAGTTGGTGCATTGTATCAAAGTAAAAGACTTTGGGGTTGGCAGGAGAGTTTAGGTCCTGTTATATGATATTAGAGGAGGACCTAATGGGGGCTGAATTTTAATGTGGAAAACTGGCAAATGTTATGCATGTACAGACTATTGCATTTTACTGTAAACTGTGAACCATTAATCCCCCAATAAACAAAAAAGTTAAAAACAAAAAATTGTACATATCATAGCTATAGTAGTGTCAGAAGGAGAGGAGAGAAATAATCCATATTCAAAGAAATGACAGTGGAAATTTTTCCAAATCTTAGATTTGGTCAGGATATAGATGTTCAGGAAGCAGAGTGAACTCCCATATTTCTAAACCCAAGAAGGCCTACACTAAGATACATTATTGAGTCAAGGGCAAAGAAAAAATATTATAAGCTTCTAGGGGAAAGAAGAAAGTGACTTATAGAGGCACTGTAGTCATACTTCCATCAGGCTTTTTTGCAAAAAATATGGAGACCAGGGCAAAGTGAAGTGGTATATTCAAGGTTTTAAAAAAGACCTACTCCAAACTCAGTCAAATCCTGCTTTGAGTTTCCCTTTCTGTTATTCTTTCTCAACTTCTGTTTATGAGTGGGATCATCCCATACTCACCTTTGTCTTCTGAGTACCACCTAGGCATGCTTCACTTCAGACTGTGTCCAGAGATGTCAGGCATGGGATGTCAATACCTTCAGCCTCATTACTCAGCCACCAGTTTCTAGATGCTAACATGATGCCAACTGGACTTCCCTGGGCAGATGACCCCACCAATGTGTCCTGGAGCCCCACCTCCCCAGAGCCCCACCCCACTAGGGAAAGAGAGAGATAGGCTGAGAGTATGGATTGATGTGTCAATGCCCATGTCAGTGAGGAAGCAATTACAGAAGCCAGACCTTCCACCTTCTGCACCCCATAATGACCCTGGATCCATACTCCCAGACAGATAAATAATAGGAAAGCTATAAGGGAAGGGGATAGAATAAGGAGTTCTTGTGGTGGGAACTTGTCACACCCTGATCCTCTCCTTGTCACACCCTGATTTTCACCAGTCACTTTTCTCTCCACCCTCTCTGCGTCACATCCTGTTCACACCTTACTTGGGAAGTATATATAAAGACAACATTGTTCGTTTTAGTTAGTTGTTAGTTTAGTCTAGCTTGGTATATATCGCGCTGCATCCTGCATGAATAAAGAGATACTGCGTACAGCTCAACCATGAGTCCCTGGTCGTCTGTCTCCCATCAGTGTTATTCAAATATGAAAGAACAATCAAAACAGAAACAGACATACAAAAATTAAAGGAGTTTGACATTATCAAATATGCCTTACAAGAGTTACTGAAAGGAGTATCAAAGAGAAAGAAACAAGGACCATTTAATTCTCAACAAGGTGGTACTCAGGAAATCATATTCAGAAACACAAGTTACAGAAATATGAGACAACTTTACAGCATGAAAGGGTAGGAAGAAATAGAGAATGTTCAGACAAAGAATGGTGAGACAAAAACAGTTAAGGAAGACTTTCTTGGATGTATTTATATATATTTATATACAAATTATATGCATAAGAATTTCATGTACAACACACAGTTCTGTTTTCTTAATTGCTATCATTTTCTCTATAATACTTTTCAATATTTCTTATATCATTTTTTGATCATTTCACCCATCTTACATAATATCTTAAGGTTATTTCATTTGGTGTTTGTGTTCAAAGACTCTTGTTGCTAAAGGTTATGCATGTTACTAAATGACTTGCATTCCTCTGAAAGAAAACAACTACATGGTTTCACTCATGTGAAATATAAATAACTGATGCACATAAACTTCTTTTAAAAGACATATGAAACTATTGCTAAGACTTTGTGAAAACTGTAGTGGCAGTGGTGAAAAAAAAATTCCACTCTTTTGGTTCTGGAGAGATAGCTCCTCCCATCACTCACTCTCTCCCTACCTGAAAAAGTTGGCTCAGAGCTGCAAAGCCTGGCACCTACAACAGAAAATAGGGGCATAATGGTTCTGAAAAAAAAAAAAAACTTTTGCCTGAAGCTCTGAGGTTCCAGATTCATTCCCAGCTGAGCAGGTCTCTGGTCTCTTTCTCTCTCTCTTTATCTTTGTATCTTTCTCTCATTAAAAAATAAATATTTAAAAAGAAACAACTGTAAATAAAATCCATACTTGTCCTCTGTACCTTTCCTCTTCTCAAGTTGTGGTATTATTATTATTATTACCACCATCAGGGTTATAAAAAAAAACAATACTGTGATGTTTATCCTTGAAGGGAGGGCAAGTTAGGAGGGGTGACTTAGAACTGTGGTGGTGGTCCCATCAGCTGGGGCCCTAGTCAGGGAGTCCTGAGATTCCCAAACAGACATGATGGGCCTAGACCTCGAACAGATCGCTCTCTCCATTGTTACTGGTCATCTCTATCATTAACAACACAATAGACCCCTTTATGGGCCCCCATAGGACCTTGCCCTCAATGTGGATCAACAACAGTACAGAATGTTCCATTCTCTTGAAGAATGGAACAACGTGGCTGGACAACGTACTCTTATCTATCTCCTGAGGAAGATGGGTCCTGAAATTGGGGCAGCTTGGAACATTCCTACTCATTACTATAGAATGTGAGTTCAGATCTACAGGGATGCAGAAGTCATATAGGCTCCTAAGCTGAATATGGGCCCCAGATCAAATCGATGTGGTTTACAGTCAACAATATTTATATACCTTTCCCATATTTGGGAGTTACTCTCTTCCCTGATCCAGCTTTCTGGTCCTTTTTCTAGCCATGACATCATCTCCCCAGACAATAACTTGGATCCACCTGCATATTAGATTTCAGGCTCAGGGGAAAAAAAAACAACTAGTATAGTCATGGGCTCTTTGGAATATAACTAAAATAGGACTAATAACTACAAAATAGAGATCCCCCCCAACTATTCATCTGAACTATTCCAGCCTTTAGGTTAGTCAGCAATTTATTTGATTCTATATGTTAACTCTTTTTTCAGCCACCAGGTTCCAGATGCTAAAATGATGCCAACCAGACTTCCCTGGGCAGATGACCCCACCAATGTGTCCTAGAGCCCCACTTCCCCAGAGCCCCCACCCTACTAGGGAAAGAGAGACAGGCTGGGAGTATAGATCAACCTGTCAATGCCCATGTTCAGTGGGGAAACAATTACAGAAGCCAGACCTTCCATCTTCTGCATCCCATAATGTCCCTGGGTCCATACTCCCAGAGGGATAAAGAATAGGAAAGCTATCAGGGGAGGGGATGGGATACAGAGTTCTGGTGGTGGGAATTGTGTGGAGTTGTATCCCTCTTATCCTATGGTTCTTGTCAGTGTTTCCTTTTTATAAATAAAAATTTAAAAAAAGAAAAAAGAACTGTGGCAGTGGGTGTGGTATACAACTATACCCCTGTACTCTTATAATCTTTCAGACCATTATTAAAACACTAATAAAAATAAAACTTTAAAAACTCCGTAGATTCTCTTATAGCCAAACACAATTCTGCTTACTTGAGCAATCCTGCCCGATGGAAAACGTAGAGATCATGCTCAAGGGTGCAGTTGTTGAAGGGGACAATCTTCACAAAGTTTTGGATGAGGACAAACTCAGGGGTGAGATGGGGCACAGAAATGATGCAAAAGTTTTTGTCCTAATATGGAAAAAAGACACATGGAAAAAGAACCAGAAATAATTTATAGGTTCTTGCTATAAAATACTAGAGAAAATAGAGAAATGCATAATGGAGCATATATTCAAGTTAACTCTCCCTATGAGTTTGGAAAGTAATACAAAATTCAGGAAGATAAACAATCCTAAAAATAGAAAGAAAATATCTGTGAATCTGACATAAAATTTATATTATACACAGTGGGCCCATTTGGCATAGTTCTTTCGTGGAAGCAGATCTTTTTTTATTATTATTTCTTTATTGGGGGATTAATGTTTTACATTCGACAGTAAATACAATAGTTTGTACATGCATAGCATTTCTCAGTTTTCCACATAACAATACAACCCCCAGTAGGTCCTCTGTCATCCTTTTTGGACCTGTACTCTCCCCCCCACCCACCCCAGAGTCTTTTACTTTGGTGCAATACACCAACTCTAGTTTAGGTTCTACTTTTTTTCTCTTCTAATCTTGTTTTTCATCTTCTGCCCATGAGTGAGATCATCCCATATTCACCCTTCTGTTTCTGATTTATTTCACTTATGATTTCTTCTAGCTCCATCCAAGATAGGCTGAAAATAGTGAAGTCACCATTTTTAATTGCTGAGTAGTATTCCATTATGTATATATACCACAACTTGCTCTGCCACTCATCTTTTGTTGGACACCTGGGTTGCTCATGGAAGCAGGTCTTTAAACTAAGGACCTTTGTGCCTGCAAATTCACTTGCATTTAAGGGTAAATAAGGTAGCATGGTATTATAACTAAAATCCTGGGTTTGACAGTTATTATACAAGCTCAGCCTCTTAGTTCTGGGTGATAAGAGGATAGAGCTCCAAGTCTGTGTGTTTTATCATTTTATCATAACATTTATGCAAACAGGTCCAGGGGCACATTTAACCTAGGCAGTGAGTTTAGGGTTTAGGGAAGCAGATACCAAAAGTGCCACATGCTTTGAGCTGCCTCTTATTTTTTGAGATCTGACACCAACAATATGGTGGCAGCAGCTACATCTGGCCACTGAACATTTCGAATACGACTAGTTTGACATTTAAATCTTATGTCACTGCTACAAATTTAAATTTAAGCTTAAAAATGATACATACCTAGGTCAGTTATTGTAAAAGTTGGATGTGGAAATCTACTTATTCAACTGAAAGTTCTACAAAATCTAATGCAGATCAAGTATGTCTGATTTGGGGCTGGGGATATAGCATAATGGTTATACAAAAAGACTTGAATGCCTGAGGCACCAAGGATCCCAGATTCAATCTCCAGCACCATCATAAGCCAGAGGTGAGCAGTATACTAGTCAGTCTGTCTTTCTCTCTATATATATATTTCCCATTAAAATAAGTAAATAAAAATATTATTTAAAAAGTATGTATAATGCAAATCTAACATATATTAACATAAACTGTAAGTGTAGTAGATTTCAAAAACCAAGTAAAAGAATGCAAGAGATCTCACTGATAATTTTGTTCATATTGCTACATATTAAAATAGCTGCATTTAGATATATTTAAATAAAAATAAATTGTTAAAATTGATGTCTTCTGCTTATTTTTGCTTCTTTTTATTACAGGAATATTCAGTTACTTATGCATTTCCCATTCAGTGTCAATCCAACAGTGTTGTACTGGCCCGTCTGTGCTCTGCACAATCCACTTGACCCTCTGCCAGAAGCCTGCAGAAGCAGCCTACCTTCCCAGAGCTAATTTGTTCCTATGGGATCTCGCCTCCCCTTGAACCCTGTGAAGGCATTACTTGTGTTAATCCAAAACCCTTGGGGTATTTACAAAACCCAAAGGAGTGAATCATTGTTTGACCTTCTTTCTTTCTAAGAAAATAATACAGCTTCTTTTGGGGGAACTTTATAGTATCAGGTCAAAATACTCAAGTTGAAAATAAGGACTGGGTGCCAAATCACAGCAGCTTTCCTTTGGGAAGAAGAGATTATGAGTGCTTTGACTTGGATTTGAAATTTTAAGGATAAAGTAATGAAGACACTTTGTTCTTGTCTTTCCATATTTTGAAATAAAATGGAATTTTAAATAAAGGCATGTCTTTTACTTTTTAAAACCAACATTGCTGTTATAATGCTGAAGATATATCTTAACGTGACTTCAAAATAGAAACTAATTAAGTAAAGTGAAATTACTTCATGATACCTTTGAAGGAAAGTGGCTTTGTAAATCCTACCTTCAGGGAAGTGTACATTGATTTATGAGATATAAAAATCCTCAAAATTAATTATAAAAATTATGGAGAACATTACTGTGAGGCTTCATTATACTAACAACACAAAGAAGGGCAATCTGTGATCACAAAACTTTCAGGGAACATTATTAAACCATATTTATTTTTTGCCTCAGTATAGAGAGTAGGAAAGAAAAATAAAACAATAAATACTTTGCATGTAGTTAAATAACTAAAGAACAGTATATCTAACTGATAGATCAGACATGGGAAAAATCATAATAAAAATTTTGCTATTTTCCTAACTGTTTTCTGTATCCACTTTCTTTCCCTCAGTAAAGAGATGAGGTGGGACAGAATTTCCATCCCTTACAACAATGAATCAAAAATGGAGGAATAGTACAGGGGTACCTAAAGCAAAGTATCTTCTCTACAGTTGGATATTTGCTCTGAGATTCATTCACTGACAGCAGGAGGTGAACACTTCCCACTCCTCCCCATGTCAGGTAATGCCAACCAAACTATAAGTCACAAATTTCTATCTCCAGAGAAGCAATACACAGATTTTAAATTCTTTTTTTAAATTTTTTAATTATCTTTATTTATTGGGTAGAGACAGCCAGAAATCAAGAGGGAAGAGGGAGATTGATAAAGAGAGAAACAGAAAGACACCTGCAGCATTGCTTCACCACTTGCAAAGCTTTCCCCTTGCAGGTGGAGACCGTGTGCTCAAACTCAGGTCCTTTCACACTGTAACATGTGCACCCAACCAGGTGTGCTACCACCTGGCCCTCAAATTTTAAACTCTTTGAGATAATGAAAGCTGTAAAGTAGTGCTACGTTAAATTCATTCTTGTTTCATTTCTAACATTTTCATGTACCACCAACACCCTATGAATGGTTCAATTCTAATAAAATGTTGGTGGACTTATTGCTACAGGAAAGTATGCATTGAAAGAACGTTATTAAAATAGCATAACTAAGGAGTTACTGAAAAATCAAAACACTGTCTAATTTTAACAGTTCACAGCATGCCATTCAACCTTATCTTCAGAACACAGAAGCCTTTTGACCATTAGTATTCATAGCATTTTTAAGTGTTTGGACAGTGACTACAGTGGTTTACTTTTCTTTAACCTTTTTAGCTAACAAAACTAATCACATTACTTATAACCCAACATGTACTTACAGGAAAAAGACTGAAAACAAAATCCATAAAGTCCAGTGACCTGCAAAGAAAAAATAAATACAATAAAATGAGAATTTAAAAAATTCCCATTTCAACTTCTGAGAATGAGTTTAGTGCATCTTCAAAAAGCAAGTGTATAACAGTGCTCTTGATCACTAAAAGTCACTCCAGAACCTTCCAGTCTGTTCAGAAAGTGAAATTGTAGAGCAGGATCTAGGTATTAAGGGCCCAAGTCCACGTCCAGACTATGAGGGAAGCAAATGTTTCATATATGGGTATTCTGGAAGGTCAAGAAATAGAGTGACAATGGTCTGGAGGGCATCTAGGCTTTATCTGACTAAGACCAAACTTCTTTCTTCTAGAAGCTGCACTGATTACTGTTCCCAATAACTCCCTCTCAGAATATACTACATAAGGAGTGTTGTATAGTGACTAAGTCACCATCATGGCACAGCCTGGCCCCAAGCATTGACTCAAGTATGCATACACAGAACTGGGCCCAAACCTAGCACCTAGCACTGTCAGCTCTCTTGGTCCCAAGATGAGGACATTTCTCTGAGAACAAAACCAGTAGTTGGTAACTAGAGTTGGGAAGCAGAGAAAGAAATATTGTCTTTGATAAGGTTATATACAACATTTGAATCAAACCATACTGAAGGTCAGTCTTCAACACTGGACTAGCCTTTACCTATATGAAACACTCATTATTTTTTTTATCCTACTGTCAATTTGGATTGAATTTTTTTTGCTACTTGCAATTAAAAGTCTCCGATGAAGCCACAACCTAATAACTCATGGTTATATAACTGATAATTTCCCAGATCTCCAACTATAGGAGAGCCAGATTCAGAGCAGCCCAATTCTATGGGTCTTACCCAGACTTTATCTCGGAATGTGGCCTAGAATCTGTACTTCAAAAACATATCCTCAAGATGATTAGGATGTGTGGCCAAGTATGGAGACAAATTAACACTGCAAAAACAAAATATTAGTTCATCAAGGTCATAAGATTATCTAACTATATGAGGCAGCCTGAAGATAAGTACTTGCCTTGCTTCATGTTGTTCATCAATACAAAACAGCTGAATACAAAAAACAGAGGAGGCTCCCTTGTAGATGGGGCGGAAGTAGTTCACCTTCTCAGTCAGAACGATGGATACTGAGCTTAAATTGTGAGCATAATGATCTGCACTAACCAAAGAGGAAGTGTGACTGAGTTTACCAGCAACCTAGAATGAGGAGAAAAGAGAAGACAACTAGAGAACTTATTCATTCTGTGATTTAACGAGCTGATAGCTACATCATCTTCGTATTAAAATGTGCCAGATGCTACCATGATACCAACCGGACTTCACTGGGCAGACAACCCCACCAATGTGTCCTGGAGCTCCACCTCCCCAGAGCTCTTCCCCACTAGGGAAAGAGACAGGCAGGCTGGGAATATGGATTGACCTTCCAACACCCATGTTCAGCAGGGAAGCAATTACAGAAGCCAGACCTTCAACCTTCTGCACCCCATAGTGACCTTGGGTCCATACTCACAGAGGGATAAAGAATAGGAAAGCTACAAGGGGAGGGATAGGATAAGGAGTTCTGGTGGTGGGAACTGTGTAGAGTTGTACCCCTCTTATCCTATGGTTTTGTCAGTGTTTCCTTTTTATAAATACAAATTAAAAAAAAAAAAGAAAGAAAATGTGCCAAAGACAGGTATGACTATCTCACTTGAAACAAATAATCTTAAACCATGACCCAATTTTAAAGTGTTGTTTTTAATGAGATTATCTAAAATTTACAAAAAGGATTGAAATACATTCTTGTCGGGCTGCGCCTCAGAGGAGAGAGAAGAGATTGGAGTGGAAGGAACACAAATCTTTATTCATGTGGCCACCTCAAAGTTAGGTGAGAGCGCAGCAGTTCAGGCCATGTGGAGCTAGCAAAATGGCTACCTCCCGCTACATGCAGCAATGCAGCAACCCTTCTCTGCATCTGGTTGCCAGGTGAAAAGGGGCAAAAAGAGAGAGGGACAGAAGCAGAAGGGCTTTTATGGTAGAAATTCTGGAAGTGGCAAGTCAGGACAGGATAGGCTAGGAAACAAGGCACTTGGGGATAGGGTTAAAGCTCTCCAGGGAATGGGAAGGGGGAGGAGTAAACAAGGCACTCCAGGAAGCTTGGGTATCAGCTCTCGTGGGAATTGGCGATGCCCTGAGGGGACAACATGGTGGAACAAGGCACTCTGGGAATAGAGTTTCAACTCTTGCAGGAATTGACAATACCCTGAGGGGACAACATGGTGGATGTGACCACGTCTGCACAATTTCCCAACACATTCTTACATGAAAGTCAGGGCCTAGACCTCAAAAAAAATCCCTCTCTCCATTGTCACTGGTCATCTCCATCAGGAACAACATAATGGACCCTTTTGTGGGCACCCACAGGATCTTGCCCTCAATGTGGATCAACCATGGTAGAGAATGTTCATCCTCCAAAGGGAGGCTGGATAACATACTCTATCACCTAAGGAAGATGGATACTGAAATTGGTGGAACTTGAAACATTCCTATTCATAACCACAGAACGTGAGCTGAGACCTACAGGGGTGCAGAGGTTACATAGGCTCCTGTGCTGAATATGGGCCCCAGGTCAAATCGATGGGGCTTACAGCTAACAATATTTACACAGTTTTCCTATATTTGGGAGCTACTCTCTCCCCTGATACAGCTTTCTAGCCCTTTTTCCAGCCATGACATCATCTCCCCAGACAACCTGGGTCCACCTGCATATCAGATGACAGGCTCAGGAAAACACTAGTAAAGACATGGACCCTTAGGAATATACCTAAAATAGACCTACTAGCTTTTTTCAAAATTTACATGCCAAATCTTCACCTGCAATATTCCAGCTTTTAGGTTCATGATTACTCAACAATTTGTATGGCTTTATATGTTAACTTTTTTTTAGCCACCAGGTTCCAGACGATAACATGATGCCAACCGGACTTCCCTGGACAGATGATCCCACCAATATGTCATGGAGCTCTGCTTCCTCAGAGCCCTGCCCCACTAGAGAAAGAGAGAGACAGGTTGACAGTATGGATTGACCTGTCAATGCCCATGTTCAGCGGGGAAGCAATTACAGAAGCCAGACCTTCCACTTTCTGCACCACATAATGATGCTAGATCCATACACCCAGAGGAATAAAGAATAGAAAAGCTATCAGGGGAGGTGATGGGATACGGAGTTCTGGTGGTGGGAATTGTGTGGAATTGTACCTATGGTCTTGTCAGTGTTTCCACTTTATAAATAAAAATTAAAAAAAAGAAAAGAAAGTCAGGAAATGAATGGTTTCGGCTGACCTTTAATAAAGGAACTGTATTTTAACTGCATCACTGGTTAAAGATTAGAGCATGTATTATTCTATTAACTCTGTAAGTTAAATACTCCTATCTCCTAAAATGTTTTTATCATGATTTTTTTTTTTTGGCTTGAGGAATTGTTTAGATGATTTGGAGGTAAGAAGCCCAGAGAGTTCCAACACCGTGAAAACCCTACAAAGTGAGCAGCAAATCCTCCCAGTCTAATTTTAGGGTTATCAGAAAAGGTTGTTGAAGGGAAAAGTGCATCCAGTTAAGTGCATATTACCATGCTCAAGGATCTGGGTTCGAGCCCCTGTTCCCCACCAGCAGCAGGGGTACTTTACAAGCAGTGAAGTAGGTCTACAGGTATCTATCATTTGTTAGGCCTTAAAGCCAGCCCCCCCACCCCCTCCTCTGCTCCATGATCTATTGCTGACACTATGGTCTATTTACATAATAATTGCTTTGCCTGAAAGATCCCCACCATGTTATCCCCTAGGAGTATTGTTAATTCCCGCCAGTTAAAACCATCGCAACAGTTGCTAAGGGCACTTCCACCTTCCCAGCATGCCTTTTGCCCCTCTCCACCCCCTTTCGTAGCCATTTCTGTTCCCGACTTGCCACTTCTGATTTTTATCCCATAAATCCCACTTCTGTTCCTGGTTTCGATCTCTTCTCTCTTATCTTTCCTCTCCCAAATCCCGACCTGGAGAAGGGCAGGCATGCAGAGCGGGAGGTGGCCATTGAAGTCCATGTGGCTTAATCCACTGCACTCACACCTGACTCTGGGGCGTTCGCATCAATAAAGAATTCTATTACCATGCTGCCACAAGTTCCTGGTCTCTCCTGCCCATGAAGCCAGCATCATTCACTCTCCATCTCTATCTCCTCTCCCCTCTCAATTTCTCTGTCCTACCAAGTATCATAGAAAGAAATAAAGAAAGAAATAAGGAAAGAAAGAAAGAAAGAAAGAAAGAAAGAAAGAAAGAAAGAAAGGAAGGAAGGAAGAAAAGAATAACAAAAGAAAATGGCCACTAGGAGCCATAGATTCATAGGGTCAGCACTGATCCCCAGAAATAACCCTGGTGGAAATTAAATAAATAAATAAATATAAAAAGTGTTGTAGCTCAGAAAATGATCCACTTTTAGTTTCTTGTCTGAGCTCTTCAAAATCAGACAGTACATGCATAGCAAAATTTTAATAATAGAAATATTAAAAAATATATAAATAATAATAGGAGTCCACCCCCTCAAGTTGCTCACCTCAGTAGCTAGTACTTTCAGCTTCCCCTTGATATTCGCCTCTTTATTTCTGAATACCTGTTTATGCTATTTCTTTGTCAGTTTTGGAATTCCCTGCTGGTTAATGATGTTGTGGATGAGTAAATCCCTCTTGCTTTTTTCAGTACATCCTGCCACCCATTCCTCGATATAATTATAGCACAATTCAGTGTTAAGTCACAAATACTTATAACGTTTTAAATATATAATTATCATAGTTGTTGCTGAGTAAAGAAGTATTATTATATTCTTGTGTGTGTACTATTTTGATTTGTTTCATTTCCCATTTTTTTTCATATGATTTGTCAGAGTTGCCAAGTTTTTGTCAGTATTAATCCCCAAATAAGCAGACATTTGGGACAGTCTCTGAACTTTATATCTTTTCTCCCCTCCTCTGATGTAGGCTTTGCATTGCTCACTGTATCACTACCTGATTTCTTGCTTTATAGCTCCTATTTCCTAAACCCCTGACTTTCTCATTGTCTTTATTGTTTATGGCTTAAATCTTTACATCATTGGAACACATTCCTAGCTTCTTGGAATTCACAGTGCTTGGCAAGTAAAATTTAGCAGTCCCTGGCTAACTGGGGCACTTTGTGAAATGACTGGGTACGGACCTGCACTTTCATCAGGTCACCATCTCCAGTGTCATGATTTGGATTCTTTTTCTTTGGGTCTGTCAGGTTTGTGGGGATAATTATATTCTCTACTCTTCTAAAGGAGGGACTGTGGTAGGCAACAAGGGTCCCCAAAGACATGCATAGCCTAACCACCAGAACCTGTGACCTTACAGGACAAAAGGCTTTACAAATTATTTTTAGATAAGGAGATTATTCCAGATTGTTGGGTGGCCCCAGTGTGATCATAGGGTCCTTCTTCTTCTTCTAGCGTTTGCCCTTCTTCCGTAGCCAGTCAACAGCGTCAGGTTGAGCCTGATGTAAAGTTTCGAGACCTCCTTTGAATCTGGAGAGGTGGCAGTCATTGACTATGTGGGTCATAGTCTGTCTGTAGCCGCAGGGGCAGTTCGGGTCGTCTCTGGCTCCCCAGCGATGGAACATAGCGGCGCACCGGCCATGGCCTGTTGGATAGCGATTGAGGAGGGCCCAATCATAACGTGCTAGGTCAAAGCCGGGTTGACGCTTGCAGGGGTCTGTGATGAGGTGTTTGTTCTTTACCTCAGCTGACTGCCAACTCTGTTTCCAAGAGACTGGAACAGAGAAGTTCAGTGTAGTCGTAGGGGACCAGATTGGGTGACGAGACGTCAAGCGTTGGACAGGGTGGGCGAAGATATCCGCATATATTGGCAGGTCCGGTCGAGCGTAGACGTGGGAAATGAACTTAGATGATGCCGCATCCTGACGAATATCTGGCGGGGCGATGTTGCTAAGAACTGGCAGCCATGGAACCGGGGTGGAACGGATGGTTCCAGAAATGATCCTCATGGAGGAATATCATTTGGAATCGACCAAGTGGACATGGGGGCTACGGAACCATCCTGGGGCACAGTATTCTGCAGTGGAATAGCATAATGCCAGAGATGATGATCATAGTGTGGAAGCGCTCGCGCCCCATGAGGAGCTGGCCAGTCTTGCAATGATGTTATACCTCGCGCCCACCTTTGCTGCAGTTTTTATGAGATGTTTGTGAAATGACAGAGTGCGATCGAGAGTAACGCCAAGATAGACTGGCTGGGCTTCATGCCGGATTCTCGTATCGCCAAGCTGCACATTAAGCTCACGCGAAGCCGAGGCATGGTGTAGATGGAAAACAGATGATACCGTTTTTGCAGTGCTAGGGATTAGTTGCCATTTTTTACAGTAATCAGATATCAGAGACATGTCTAATAAGAGAGGATATAGTTAGAAAGAAGCTGAAAGAGTCTATCTTGCAGTCTCCAGGTAAACTATCAAACCTATCCCAGGAGCAGACTTTGGCAATGGAGGAAAGGGCCACATGCCAGGGGATGCCTCTGGCTTTTCCAGAAGCTGGCAAAGACAAAGAAATGAATTCTCTCCTAGAGCCCCTAGAAGAACTAATGGCCAAGTCTCCACCTGAATCTGAGTACAGTAAGACCAGTTTGGGCTTCTGATATCCAAAACTATAAGATCAAAATTTTATATTTTAAGATTTACTTTATTATTGAAATCACCTAAGAGCATTTCATAGAGAGTGAAGCTAGAGCACTATTCAGGCACATGTAATACCAGGACTTGAACTCGGAGCCTCAGGCATGCAAGTCCTGAGCTGTACTAAAGCTATTTCCCTAGGCCAAATTTATTTCTATTTTATTTTTAAATATTTTATTTACTGATTGATTTGATAGAGACCAAAATCAAGAAGGAAATGGGATACAGAGAGAGAAACACCTATAGCACTACTTCACCACTTGTGGGGCTTACACCTACAGGTGGGGACCAGGGGCTGGAACCCAGATCCTGGTGCATTGTAACATGTATGCTCTACCAGGTGTTCCACTACCTGGCCCCAACCAGCAGTGCTTCTACCCACAGTGTCAATCTCTCTCTCTCTCTCTCTCAATCTCTCTCTCTCATCTCCAGGCTCAATTTCTATTGCTTAAACCACTAGATTTGAGATCATTTGTTATAGCTGGCAAACCTAATGCAAAACCTGGCTTCCAGAATTTGGAGAACATATCAGGGAGAGAGGAAGAGGCCACCTCATTTGAAATGGAGAGCTTCATGTATCTCTCTGTTCTCCATCTTCCCTACAACACAATCTCATATATATATATATAGCATAAGCTGAGCATAAATTTGCAGCTGCCTCTATTCCATTTCTCCAGAGAACAGTATGGCTGATGAGTTAAGTGCCATCTACCAGGGTTCTAGTGTCCCCAGCACTCCACAGAAGACTCTCAGACAGATACCTCATTTTAGCTATGTCTAGCCCTGCTTACTGCACAAGCTCCAAGTTTTCATCTTTTGTAGATACACAGGGAGAAATCACACTTTTCACTAGTCTCTTCCCTCACAAAGGTGTTTGCCTAATGTTGATTTCCCTCAGCTGTGCTAAGCCAGTGTAAATGCCTCCATTGATTTTCTTGATTCTAAACATTTTAAAGTGCTTATCTTCCAATATCTCCTCTCTTGGTCCTGTTGTCTTTGTGGATTTGTGCCCTTTTTTACTTCTTTATAGCAAGTGGGTTTTGACAGAAAACAGAGTGGATAAACATGGTAGGCCACTCCACCTTATTGACCCAGGTGCCCTCCTGGGGACTCCAGTGTATCTAAAGCAGCAGAGCGTATCTTTTCCCTCCCTCCATATCCTTATTTAGGTCCATAAAGGAGTGGCTATCCTTCAAGAAATCATGGCTTGAGAGCTTCACCCTCACTGAGGTCAAGGAATGAGTGTCTGCTTAAGGCTTTCCCCAAAAGCAAATTTTGAACAATTTATTTGGGGGACTGATAGTAGGCAATTCTGTGAGGGCCATGGAGAAGCAAAGTAAGGAAAGGAGGAAGAACAATGAAAAGTGCTTGTGGAGTAGACCCCTTTGGGGTTTCTGGAGGTAATGTACAGAGTGTCTCTTAGAGCTATCTAAAAGAGGAAGGCATTGGGGGTGTTGAGTCTCCACCTGCCTTCAGCCATTGGCTGATGGCAACTTCCCCCAAAACTCTGACCAGCCACAAGCAAAGCATGAGAAGAAAGACAAGGTGCTTACAGTACATATACTCAGGGTGTGAAGGAAAGAGCAGTGCCGAGGAGGCCACACGGCAGATGCTAAAGTGAAACTTCAAAAAAGAGACCCGACGACTGCCTAGAGTGTTCGATTTCTAGCAGTACATCTCTTCTTGTGCACTTAGTCTGGGATGAAGTCTGCTATAGCTAGACGTGTCTTTTTAATTCAGTATGTTTGACAAATGCTACCACTCCTTGGCCTAAAGTTCTAAGAGGGTGGATCAGTTAATGGAACCCAGGAAGTACATTAAAGATATCTAATATGTAAAGGTGTGCCCATAAGTGTATATACAGGTGTATCAAACAGATTGTTGAAGAAGACTTCATAAATGCTTTCCAAAATGCTTTCTCTTTGGGGAATGATAAAAAGAGAAATTAGTGAAATTGTTGCAAATAACTGAAAATGTCAACTACTAGGTTCAAACTGTGCAAGGGATATAGAATAAAGAACTGATCACAGTGGGATATTGCTAATTGGGGAAGGCTTTGTGGAGTAGGTCCATAAGAGAGTAGTTGATAGAAAGATGAAGTGGCAAGGAGAGGCAGGAAGACCTACAGAAGGAACAAGCACATGGAGAGTCAGGTGGAGAGGAATAAACAGCATGAAAGCCCACTCACCAGCATGCCAGAGTCCTGGGCCAGCTTTACTTCTATTTCACTGGTGCTTCTAGGTAGTAACTCTTCAACTATGATTTCTGAAGATTTTTTCTTCAAACAACAATAGCAAGACATGAGAATTAGTCAATGCCCACTAAGCTTCTGGAACAAGCTCTCTGTGTACTACTGCTTATGACTGTATCATAGTGGGCAAGCATTGAGTGGACAAGTTATACAGTTTCCTTATGTGTGTAAAGAGGATATGAAAAGCACATACTGGGGTTGAGTGGTTGCTCATCTAATAGAGCACAGACATTACCATGCATAAGGACCGAGGTTCAAACCCCTGGTCCTGACCTGAATGGGGGAAGCTTCATGAAAGGTGGGACAATGCTATAGGTATATCTGTTTCCCTTTCTCTCTCTCTTTCTCTCTCTCTCTTTCTCCAGAAAATCTGTTTTAGAGCAGTGAAACCCCACCGATAACAACAAAAAATATTTATAAAATTTTAAGTGGGATTGTATCGATTAATAGTGAAAGAACAGACATTTTGTCAATACTGACTCTTTAAAGCAATGAATATGGACTATCTTGTCATTTAATTAGGGTCCTGATGTATCTAATTCAGGAATGTTTAGTAACTTTTTAGTGTACATGTACTTAACATCTTTGGTCACATATCTAAGTAATTTATATATTTGCATTATTGAAGTGCCAATTATTCCAACTTCTGATTACTCATTATATTGCATAGAAATACAACTTACAGGAGTCAGGCAGTAGTGCAGCAGGTTAAGTGCACGTGGCGCAAAGTACAAGGATCGGCGTAAGGATCCTGGTTTGAGCCCCCGGCTCCCTGCCTGCAGGGGAGTCCCTTCACAAGCGGTGAAGCAGGTCTGCAAGTGTCTATCTTTCTCTCCTTTCCTTTCTGTCTTCCCCTCCTCTCTCCATTTCTCTCTGTCCTATCCAACAACAACATCAATAATAGTTACAACAATAAAACAAGGGAAACAAAAGGAAATAAATAAATATTTTAAAAATCTTTTAAAAAAGAAATACAACTTACTTTTGTATATATTTAGCAACTTGATAATGTGTTAGTTCAAATAATTGTCTCATACATTCCTTTACATCAGATGGTAGACCTGTCTAACGAATACCCCTACCATAATGTAAGAGCAGTCTCCAGGTTTACCCCTGTACCCCAGGTCTGGCTGGAGGATCTCTATTACCTGTATGCTTTCCATAGCCTCTTGAAAGACAAGTTCCTGTGACTTCTTTTCCACTATGTGGGAATCCAGACTACTACACTTCAGCTCTGACACTTTCAAAGAAAGAGTAGTATAAGGACAAAAAAATGAATGTTAAATATCAGTAGAATCAAAGGAAACTACAGACAACATGATAGTGTATCTTCAAAGTACAATCTAGGGGGGCACCTGGTTAACAGCACACATTACAGTGCACAAGGATGCAGGTTCAAGCCCATGGTCCCCACCTGCATGCGGAAAGCTTCCCGAATGGAGAAGCAGTGGTACAGATGTCTCTCTGTCTCTCTGTCTCTCTCCTCTCTATCTCCCCCTCACCCCTCAATTCCTCTCTGGCCAATAATAAAAGTAAATAAATAAATAATATTTTAAAAGTTAATTTAAAAAAGTACAATTTAGCAGAAAGCAGAACCACATTATCCCTCTATTCCAATTCTGAACTCTTTGTGCCCTGCTTCACAAAGTGAAAATAAAATGATACCCACCCCTCCAGGAGTTGCAGAGATTAAATCCTACCAGGGATGGGCCAGGATTTAGGGCCCCATGAGAGATGGACCTCTGCCAATTACTAAGCCATGTGATGCTTTTATAGTAGCCCCTTTGGATGTTTACAAACAAAGGGCAATAGGCTTTGCAATGATTTTAAAACAGTATGTGAGAAAAACCACCGTTCATTGTGACGGTACTTTCTGAATGCCAAAGACTAGCACATGTGGCTGCTTCCTCTTTGTTTGTAAGTAACTAGCCGTGGAGACAGCATTGCTGTTTCCATGTTATGATAAGTCAATAATCTGGATAATATTCATGTACTTGACCTACCCTAGAAATTACAATAGAAGAAGATTCTATCTAAAAACATTTTTTTTCTCCTGTCCTTCTCTTTTTTCTTGTTTTCTGTACATTTCTTGTGTTTTTCTTTCTGTCTTTCTACCTCCCTCTCCCTTATTCTCTCCCACTACCTCTCCAACTTTGATTTTTACCCCTTCCCCCTAACTTCCTCTTAGTTATTCTCCCTCTTCCCCTCCTCTCTTTCCCCTCTTTCTCTCCTTCCCTTTCTTTCATTCTCTCTTCTACCTCTCCTGCCTTCACATCTCCTTTCTGGTCCAGCCACTACCTGCTCTGTGGAGGGGTTTTCAGTTCTGAGATCTGCTAACAGTCTTTGGGCCCTAGTATGTTATACTCAAAGTCTGCTCCTGTTCAGAAGTGCCCATATAGAAGAGGCCTGATCCTGATGGAGGCTCTTCAGTACATGGGCTTAGTGCTCTGCCTTCTTGTTTGTTTGTTTCTTTCTTTCTCTTTTAATTTTATATTTTATGTATTTTGGATAAAGACAGAAAGAAACTGAGGGAAGGGGGGTAAGAGAAGGAGAAAGAAAAAAAGATATCTGCAGCTCTGCTTCACTGCTTATAAAGTTTCCCCCACTACAGGTAGGGACAGGCACTTGGACCTGGATCCTTGTGTATGTAGCATGCAGATTCTACCAGGTACACCAGCACCCAGTCCCACTCTGCCTTCTTGTTTCTAACCATGACATCAGAGGTTGCAAAGACAAAGGTAGCCAGACACTCTGATTCATTTTCTCCTACTGGTGTTTCATAGCACCAATCAGTGCAGCAGTGTGATTACCAGTTGACTGCAGATTCCCAGATTGTGCACGCCCTTTAACAGCTTCTAGCAAAGGGGTAGGAGAATTCAACAGAATAAAAGTCTAAGGAAAAATTAGATGCTCAGAAAGGTGTTATGAGTAAGATAGGGTATTACTTAGCATTTATAGTGGCATAAAATAAATAATTACAAGATTGTTTGCCTTGTTGACAATCTAAGAATGCCACCACAGCATAACTAGTTGACACTGAGTCTGAAATCTGGCCACAGGACCAAAACCTTCCCCAAGACAGTGTGATAGGGTGGGATTCTAATAGTAAACTAGACTCATAGAAAGCTTCAACAAAGAAACCCCTAACTCCAAATGATCAATTAAGACAGAAGCATATAGACTCTTATAAAAGTTTATAAGAATGTAGCCCAAAGAAAAACTAACAGAATTCCTGATTACTGAAAAAAAAATTAAAGGTATATAAACTGTGAGCTTCCTAAAGGCTATGAGCTTCCACTTAACCTTTGGCAGTCAGTACTAAGCCAATTTGCCCTTCACTTCTGTTGGTGTCTGCTCCTTAGGTTATGCACTCTCTGCCTCACTTGGCAAAATTCTAATAAACTTGTTTCCCTATTTTAAGTTCTAAATTTGAAGAACAATAAATATCCAACTAAAATTCTAGACATTTGCTATACATGTATTTCTTTGGTTACTAGGACAAACTCACCAAAATGAGAAGTATTAAAGAATGGGTTTCATTTGCTATGGGCTAACAATTCTAGTGATTTAACTGTTTGCAGTCTAATATTCATGACACAATTACCAACTACACCAACTAATTGTCTTGGTTAAACAGTCATGGGGTGTTGCACTTTGTTATTAAGCAGCTGCCATGCTTGTCCCCTGAGGTGGCTGCATTTCAGCACTGGGCAAAGTGATGCAGTATCTCTCCTGTGTCTCTGGGGTTTTGTGAGGTTTAATTAGTTAATGTTCATAATGTGCCCTGAGGTCCTCGAATGTGAGGTGCTATACTAGGGAAAAGTTGAGGCAGTGGTATTATGTAACACACAACTAAAAACACAACTGAGCCTGCAGATTTAATTGTTATTTCACTGTTTTTATCATGTAAGTAGCTTAGAAGTTACAACTAGACATTACTCTAGTGGGAGTGAAGGTACAACTTACTAGAACTTGCTATGTGAGACTGCTTATCTAAAGGGAGTTTGCCTAAGAAAGCTAGAGGATGAGGCAGCTTTCATATTCAAGGCTCCTCTCAAAGCACAGATTTCATAAATTTGCATTCTACTTCCTAAACAATTTCCCCAAATCCCACAGATTTTTTAAGTCCCTCAGGAACTGGATCTTCTCTGTTCTTTATCTAATGGAAATTATGTATACTTCACTAAATATACTTCACCAAAGACTGATTTATGAAGGTTTTATCTGAAAAGAAAAAAAGAGAGGTCCAAATTAAATCATTCACTTAACTAAAGTTTAATGGAGAATAAGTTTCTAGCATTCCACTAGGTACGAAGAAGTAAATAATGACTAGGATGTGGTTTCTTAATCTTAAGAGGTTCATAATTGATCAAGAAGTAGGTATGTGTGTGTGTGTGTGTGTGTGTGTGTGTGTGTGTGTGTGTGTGTGTGTGTCTGTGTCTGTGTGTCTGTCTGTGTGTCCTATATCTTGTAGTATGAGAGTTGCTAGAACTCTTATACTAGAGTTATAGAGATATGAACAGAGAGATATGAACAGAGCACATTGAGTGCTCATCTAGTCATTCATTAAAAAATGCTATTTCACACCTACCATCTGTTAAACAATATTCTACATGCAATGAATAAGGCTAACTTGTACTGCCCAATTCAAATAGTAGATGAAAAAGAAATTAGTTATGATATATGGAATGTAGAAAAGAAGACCTTGGGAACTCCTTCAGATAGATCAGAGAAATCCTTTCTGGCATTTAGACTGAGATTTGAATGAGAAAAAGTAGACTTGATACAGTAATAAAATGGTAACATTGTGCACAGATAATTCTTTGAAGGAACTTTGCTGAAGGATAAGTCTGAATTTCTTGGGGTTTTTTTCTTTACTTTGTCTCTTGCCCTTTGTATTTCTGTGTAATTATATTCATTTTCTATGACACTATAGCAAATCCATGGCTTAAAGCTACAGAAATGTATTTTCTCACATATCTGGAGGACAAAAGTACAAAATTAGGAGCTAGGGCAGAAACCAAAACAGGGCAACAAACACTCCCTTCACAAGATTGCAGGCAAGAATCTATTCCTCTTATAATTTCTGGTGATTGTCTGTATTCTATGACTTGTCATTCTGTTACTCCAGCCTCTGACTCTATGGCTTATTTTAAAGTGTTCTCTGTCTCTCTTAAATGTATGATGACTTTTCTTTGGGGGGGGGGCTATGATATCAGATAATCTCATATCAAGATTTCCAATAATCTCTACAAAAATTATTTTTCCAAAAATAAGGTATCATTTATAGGCTCCAAGGAATAGGATGTAGCCATCTTTTGGAAAGTCCTGTTTCAGTCTGGATTTACTGAGTGCAGTGTATCCATCCAAATGTCTACTAGGGAAATCAAACTCAAATTATCCAGGTAAGAAAACGACAAAACTTCCATAAAATCATTCATTTATTCCTATTACTCTCATGTCATGAAATACTTTCAGAAATCATCCTTGGTATTTCCTTAAATATCTCCCAGAATTATCCATCACTGTTCTGGTTTGGTCTCTCTTCATTTCTTTCATGGACATTTGGGAGGTCTTTTTGTGAGCTTATAATTGGTCACACTACCATTTCAAATTATAATTGTCCCATGGTTCATCATCACACATGTTGTAACAAACAGAAGCTCAAATCTTTTTGTAAGGGATGCAGACTTTGACAGCCTGCTCTCAATCTCCTGTCCTGTCTCATTTCCAGTCACTATCTCACTCTTTCACAGCAACACTGAACTTGTACTTTTCTCTAATAAACCATGATCACTAATACCTCCTTATTTTTCACATTTTGTTCCTTCTCTATGAGGAAAATCTTTTTGCTTATTCATCCAGAAAGCTCCAATTAGTTTTTGAAGTTTTGACTCAAAAGCTTTCTTTTCTATGAAGTCTATGCTGATGCTATTAAGTTAGACATAATTCTGCTGGGGTGCCACCATTTCTAACCTTCAAAACATTTCTCTTACTGTGAATTCATTCATTTTGCATGTTTATCTTGACATTGGGCAGAACTAGATGCACTAGGAAGATTTCTAAGGCTTATTATATGGCATATGCTTAGTGCATACTGGATAACCCAACAAGTAGCAAGAGGCTGATAATAAAGCCCACAAATAGATGAAGGAAAACATCAGGCAGGATGCAGGAATGGAGGATAAATGGCTGTTCTCATATTTTTCAGGGAAACTTCTCACACCTGGAAGGCAGTGCAGACTCCAAATCATTGAATATGATGAACTTGAGATTAATATAACTCCCAGTTTGCTGTCTTGAGATTAGACTATATGCACTAGCCTCAGCCAGGTTAAAATGAGTTTATATTTCCTTAGGTCAGGAGAAAGAATATCACAAAAAATCAGCAGCACTATTCTTCATGTAAAAATGAGTTGCAGTTATGATGCTGATTCCTCACTATCTCTCTATGTATATTCTTTGCTCTATACTGTCCTTTCACTCTGTCTCTGGGTTCTGCCTAGTTGTCTGCTTTGAACAAGTGATAAGAGTTTGTTGAAAGTCCAGAACTCAAGAATCTGTGAATTTCTTCTACTTTCTCTCTTGCACCAATGCCATTGCCATGAGAATTAACATCAAGATTAAGAAAATTAAAGACAGGGGCTGTGTGGTGGCACACCTGCTTAAATGCACACACACTACAGTGTGCAAGGACCTGGGTTTGAGCCCCTGGTCCCCACGTGCAGGGGGGAAGCTTCATGAGTGGTAGATATGGGCTGCAGGTGTTTCTTTGTCTCTATTCCTCTCTATCACTCCCTTCCCTCTCAATTTCTGGCTATCTCTATCAATAAATAAATAAAGATAATAAAGAAAATTTAAAAAAAGAACATTGAAGACACAGATACATACCAGGAATAAATCATAGGCAGTTATCTACAATGTAGATAAAATCTATATAAACATTAAATATCAATAAACTAGATATTCTAAAAGAATATATTGCAATAAATTAAGAACAACAATAAAGCTATTTACAAAATACACACCTAAATTGAAAGAAAATAGAAAATATGGGGAAAAGATATGACACACAAACAAAAATTAAAGAAAGATGAAACAACCATATTAAATTAATAGAAAGTAGACTTTAAAGCAAAAAAGAATCATTAGAGATAAAGACACTGCATACTTGACTATTTTAAGAGCTCAGGAATAGCTGGGGGTGGTGGGGGCTCTGCAGGAGACTGTCAGTTTTGTGTGCATGAAGCCTTGGGTTTGTTTCCTGGTATCCTGTACAATGGAGAAACAGTGTTCTTGTTTCTCTCTCACACACGTAAAAAAAGTGGCTCAAAAAGGTCAAGTGAGACATAATAAAATAAAACCATGCACTTAATATTAGACTCAAAATATATAACAAAAATAACAGACTGAGTAGAAGTCAGTACATTTACAATAAAAAAAAAGATTTTAACATGCTTATGAATTGGTCAAAGAAGTGATAAAGTCAATAAAGGATAAAATATCTGACATTATTAGCAAATGTGAATAATTGGTATAGATTCTGACACCTAACAGTCTTGGATATACACACTTTTTATGGGTTCAGGGAATGTGTACAAAAATTGATCATGTGCCCAACAAAGTTTAAAAAATTAAAGTGATACAGAATGACTAGAAGTGGCATGCACACATTAACATGTATGAAGTACAGACTCCTATGGATAGTGAAGTGGTGACTTGCTGTCTCCCACAACTTCCTGCTTGCCTGCCTGCCTGCCTGCCTGCCTGCCTGCCAACCTCTGAAAGTACAGAATTAAGATTGTGTTGGAGAGGTCTAGCAGTGTTGTTACGCATGAGTGAGGTGCTGTGTTCATTCCCACCATCATATTTTTAAAAGTATTATAAACAAAACCACTCTCACAATAGGTACTCTCACAATAGATTTAAGCTAAAACCTAGTAGTAAAAAAGTACCGGGGGCCAGGTGGTGGCACAGAGGGGGGTGGGTGGTGGCATACCTGGTTGAGCACACAGGTTACAAATGTGCAAGGACCTGGGTTTGGGCCCCTAGTCCCCACCTACAGAGAAAAGCTTTGCAAGTAGTGAAGCAGTGCTGCAGGTGTCTCTCTCTCTCTTTACCTCCCCACACCCTCTCGATTTCTGGCTGTCTCTACCCATTAAATAAAGATAATTAAGAAATATTATTTTCAAAAACAAGTATGTAGAGGGCTGGACAGTGGTGTATCTGGGTAAACACACACTTTACCATAACCAAGGACCCAGATTCAAACCCCAGTACTTACCAGCAGGGAAGTTTTACAAATGGTAAAGTAGTGTTAAACATCTCTCTCTCCCCTCATTGTATCACCTCTACCCCTCTCAATTTCTCTTTGCTCTATTAAATAAAAAGAAAAGAGGGCAAGAGAGACAGCATAATGGTCATGCAAAGAGACTCTCATGGCTGGGGCTCCAAAAGTCCCAAATTCAATCCTCTGTATCACCAAAAAACAGAGCTGAGCAGTGCTCTTACCAAAATAAGATACAAAAAAGAAAACTCATTTAAATAATTCATAAACAAAAAATAATTTATGGACCAAAATAATTATAATGAACTTATGGGTTAGTTTAGTCATCCTTGACTAAACTCTCAAAAAGTAAAAAGAGAGAGAGAGAGAGAAAGCCAGTCACTATTTTATGAAGGGAGCAAAAAAAAAAAAGTCATTTCTAAAGTCTGGCAATTACATTTCAACCACTGAAAATTATAGACTAGTGTCAATCCTGTATAAAACTATGCTGTCCAAGTACTGTCATGTGGTGTCAGGGACTAAACCTAATGTTTCATGCATAGTAAATCATGTACTCTACCCCCTGAGCTACCTGCTGTCCCCCGTACCTGTAATCTTTTTATTTTTACTCTCCTTTTTTATGTTACTTAATAGACCTTTACAAAATTACAAGATTTCAAGAGTGTAATTTTACACCCTTGCATGACAAGTATTAGTCACCACATCATTCCATCAAAGTTCTATATACTCCACTGAATCCCACCCCCCACTCCCAACCACCACAGTTCTTACAAAGTCCAAGAGATGGTTTGGTTGCCACTTTTTTCCCCAAGTTCAATTGTTTTAGTTAAATATATTACACATTTGTGTCAAACCACAAAGGCAGTTGTCATTCACTCTTCATTTTGCTTTGCATAATCAACTCCATTCATTTCCTTGCAAATGACAGACTCTCTTATAATATTCTATTCTCTCCCCCCACCCTATTTCTCTTTTGCCACTGTAGTTATTGCTGGGACTCAGTACCCTCACGACTCCACCAATATTCCCAATAGCCTTTTTTTCTTTTCTCCCCTTCCCTCCCTCCCCTCTCTGCCTCTCTTTTCTTTTCCTTGTCTTTTCATTTTATCAGGTGGTGAGAAACAGAAAGAAATAGAGAGGGAGAGAGAAAAAGAGACAGCTGTAGCACTGCTCCACCACTTTTTCCCCTACAGCGAGAGGTGGGAGCTGGTAATGTATATGCTTTGCCAGGTAACCTTTTTAAAAGCTACTGCTTATCTATCTAGTGGATATTCACAAGTGTAGCTATTCCTCTCTATGAGAGATGGGGATTGGGGAATTTAATGTTACTTTTTATTTTTTCCTTTTTATTATTATGAGCTTAGTGAATTGTATTGAATATAATAGGTTTAGAATTTTTTTCTTGAGTTTTCTATGGTCAAAATAAAATACTATCAACATTTAATGGGGGAAAGGGAGGAGCAGACAGTGGTACACATGGTTGAGTGTACACATTACAGCATGCAAGAAGCCAGGTTTAAACCCCAACCCCCACATGCAGGAATAAAGTTTCATGAGTGGTGTAACAGTACTGCAGGTGTCTCTCTTTCTCTCTCTCTACTTCCTTCTTCCCTCTCATTTTTCCTTTGTCTATATAAATAAAGTAGAATAAATATTTAAATTAAAAAACATTTAATTGATTCTAATAACCATTTCTAAGGTGAACTCCAGATCACCAGTAAGTCTTCACAGCTGTCAGAAATTGAGTGATAGCTACAGAGCTATTTATCCAGAACTATGGATTGTAATTACAATACAAACTTACAATTTAGTAGGCAAACAAAAAGTGGAGGGTAGGGAAAAAGATCTTTGGTTTTAATATGCAGTTCAGATTTGGAGAAGCTACATATTTTCCACACTTACTATGAATAATATTCTTGTATATTTAATTTTTTACTTATTTTATTCTTTCTCTAAAATATTTCATATAGATTGAAATTAGCACTCATTAACAAATGAAGTCTTTGACATGAATTTGGAGACATATGCATATGTATATTAATAAACACACACACACACATACACACAGAAAGCTCCACAACTATATGCTAGCCATTACTAATATTCATATACTAAGATTATACTTTTTCTATAAATTCTAATTTCCTGTAGTTGACTCTAAAATATAGAAAATATGGTTATATTAATGACATTAGGGAGAAGTGGAAATTCACTGAAAATGAATCTCAAGTCTGAGCCCACTTTCTTTTCTTCCCCCCTCTTGTTGCCCTTGCTGTTTTATCATTGTTATGGTTATTATTGCTGTTATTGATGTCGTTGTTGTTGGATAGGACAGAAAGAAATGGAGAGAGGACGTAAAGACGGAGAGGGGGAAAGATAAACATCTGCAGACCTGCTTCACTGCTTGTGAGGCGAACCCCTGCAAGTGGGGAACCAGGGGCTCGAACTTGGATCCTTATACCAGTCCTTGCGCATTGCGCCATGTGTGCTTAACCCACTGCGCTACCGCCCAGCCCCCTAGAGACCACTTTCAAGGTGACTATCTCAACTCTTTCACTGAATGCGCTCCACAACTTTTGAGGTCTGAAGACACCAACAGTCTCAGCAACAATCAGTGGGCAGAAAGGTTATCAGCCTAATAGCAAAATAATTTTGTGTTTCATGTGGGGCTTAGAATTAATATACTTTTTTTTGTTGCCATGTGCAATGGCTGAGATTTTCAATAATTGTTTCCTTGGTTACTTTGCTCAGATTAAATTTGGTCTATGATCTTTTAAAAGTTGTCAAAAAAATGTGTAAACAGACACAGAATTCACAGTGACCCCAGTGCAATAGGTGTAATCCATGTACAGCCAATTCAATCAAGGGGGAATTCAGAGTATTCCCAGCAAGCAATTGATTTTCAAGAGAAAAGTCAGCAGGATCAAACAGCCTGTTGGGATGAAAATCCCCTGAATTGCTCATATCACCATGTTTTCTAGCAACTAACTCCTGACTCCATATAGTATAATAGCCAAATTACTATAATTATCCTGAAACACAAGTGGCATATCAACATTATTTTAAACATGGATTTTTTTGCATAATCTTTCATTATTACCATTCAGCTTCCCATTCAGAAATGAAAAAACAACAAACTGTGATCTACTCCCCAAAAGAAGAAAGGTCACTGAAGAGAACAAATAAAAGGGTTATTTACATGTGAATATACCGAGAGATGTGTTTTGCTGTCAAATACACTCTTGAAATTCATTAAATGCCTTCTCCCCTGCTCCACAAATACAGGCAAAAGAGGTATCGCCTACTGAGAAAACAATCCCAGCACATAATGATCATAACGAATATAAATACAGCCACTTTTCCATCTAAGACCTCAAGGCCCTATATAAAAATTCACTTGAATTTCTTCCACTATAAAATAAATCTAACTAGCAGAGAGCACAGCACAGCCATAACACCTTCCAGCACAGACAAGGAGAGCAATGCAGAGGAGGGTATCCAGCCATCTCGCTCTCTGAAAAATAACAAATTCTTATGTGGCACTGTTCTATTTTGCTTCCGTTTCTAAAGGCATTGGGAAGGGCTAGAAATCAGTATTCATATTGAGAAGAAAAATTAGCAGCATGCTTTGCTAACTAATCAAAAGGCTCAGCAAGATGGTTTTTGAGAAGTGTCTCTAACAACAGGATTGAGTTTCAAATCTATATCTTTCTTTTTCCTGGTATGTTGCCAATCCAAGGTACCAACCTGAGAACCTCAGAAAGAGTTTCTACCTTTGACCTTGGAGATAATCACCTCAGTCTAGGCATAGGTTTGACATTATTTGCCAATATCAGCAAAGCATTAGAATTCACATAGTTAATTCTAGAAACCAAGATGTTAAGAGACAGTAAAGCTTTAGAAGACTGCAATTTTGCTACCTTTATATGCTAAGACATCCAGTAACTTAAGAAGATCATTAAAACTGTATCAAATATAAGTTAATATTAGGTTTTGTATGAGCATTAGGTAAAGCGACTATCTTTTCTATGATTTGAATTACTGTCATGCTCTTGAAACTTCCCCCAAGGTTATAGAAAACAGTTAAAAAAAAAAACAAAACCTGATTTCATCTTCTTAGTGTTTGCATAAAGGAATGCCACTGACTTTTGTATGTTAATTTTGTAGCCTGACACCTTACTCAGTCTATTGCCTGATAATTTTTATTGTAGAAAATAAGAGCAACTCATTGAGTGATTTTTAGACTGCCTTAAAAGCTATATATATATTTTTTTCAAGACTTCTTTATTTAGGACCTGAGAGATAGCTCACAGGGTAGAGTGATAAACACAGTCCAAGTTGAAGCCCCAGCACCACATGAGAGTTGTCATGGCACCAGAGCTACACTGTGGTTTCTCTCTCTCTCTGTCTGTCTGTGTGTGTGTGTGTGTGTGTGTGTGTGTGTGTGTATGTGTGTGTGTGTGTATGTGTATGTTTCTGTCTCTTTCTCCATCTATCTGAATGAAAAAAGATGGGCTAGAATGGTGAAAGCAATGAAATAGGTGAGCTGAAGATTCTGAAAACAATGTATTTATTCAGTCTTTAATAAATGAGAGAAGCAGAGCTCAGCTCTAGCATATATGGTGACAGAAATCAAACTTGAGGCTTCATGCTTCCAAGTCCTGTGTTCTACCTACTGAGTCAGCTCTTGGATACTGGTAAAAGCTTTCTAGTACAGAAGATTTTTGTTAGAAGAAAGCAGGGATTCCATGAGCTGCAAGCTCAGACCAATAGGGACTCAGAGGTTACACAGGCTCTGGTGCTAAATATAAATATATATATGGGCACTGGGTAGGGCTGATGGAGGCAAATAATTTTATCTATAGAATTTTTTTCAAAAATGGGAGCTACTCTTTGCCTTAATCCAACTTTCTAGTCCTTTTCTCTACTGACACCATTTTCTCAGTTTTATCCAACTTCATGTTAGTTATCAAACTCAAGCGAAAACTACCATACTCATGGGCCCCTAGAAACATGCCTAAAGTAGATTTCCTAGCTTTCTCCCACCCTCTGATCCCTAATCTCATCTGCTCTGGTGCTACTTTTTGGTTCCTGTTCATTAACCATTTTGTCTCACTTTATATCCAGCCACCTTCCAGATACCAAGTTGCAGATGCTACAATGATTCCATCCTGACTTCTCAGGGCAGACGACCTCACCACTGTGTCCTGGAATCTCACCTCTCTAGAGTTTTTACTCTAGGGAAATGTAGAAACAGTCTGGCAGTATGGATGGACCTATCAATACCCATGTCCAGCAGAGATGCAATTACAGGAGCCAGAACCTTCTGCACCCCAAAACCAATTTTGATCCATACTCCTAGTGATAGGTGGAAAAGGATAAGAGGGCTCTGAATTCCAGATCCATCAGGACCTGGAGAAAGGAAGAAAGAGGGAGGGACATTTGGATGTAGTAATATGGTTATGTGTAGCTTGGAGGGGAAGAGAGGACTGGACCTGGAAGAAAAAGGAGGCAATTATGTAGACAGATAGTTGTAAAGATGATAGTTAACCCATATCTGCAACCTTGGGAGAACTACATTGGCTTGTAATGGAAGGATTGAGAATTCAGAATTGGTGGTGGGAGTGGTGTAGAATTATACACCTGTTGGTATTTAATTTTGTAAATTAATATTAAATGACTAATAAAATTAAGACAGAAAGGAGGGATCCACTAAGGAGCTATGTAAACTCAGTCTTCTCCAAAAGGAAGAGGAATATCAGCTAGCCTAACAAGGAAGGGCATGAGGTAATACTGAAGCATGCTGATTTTAATTCTGTTTCCTCCTCAGACCAGAACCTCCCTAGGAAGAGTCTTTTATCTCAAAGCTAACTGCCATTTTACCTGCAGAGCCCTCCTATGAAACTAGTCTTTTGCCAACAACATATTTTAGAATGCGACAGATTTTTTTTGTACCCCTGCAGTACTGTACCATACTTGCTTCCCCACAACATTCAGATGTTCGTTCTAAATCCTAATACCAAAACACTCAGAATGTGACTAAACTTGAAGAGATAAAGCAAAATGAAGTTACATAGGTAGGTCTCGTATCAGTATGACTGGCGGTCCTTACAAGAAAGAAGATTAGAAGATGGGCAGGGACAGAGGGAAGACTGTGAAAATAGGGTGAAGAGGCCATTACAAGTCAAGCAGAAAGGACTCAGAAGAAACCAACCTTGTCCATACCTTGATCTGTATTGTATGAGCAAGGCTGTAGTACCTTATTATGATAGTGTGAGAAAACTAATATACAGTCCTAGTAGATCATTGGTTAATTAAATGCTGAAGACACTGTATACTAAAGTGGTAGTCATTTGTGTATATATTGATATGATATGATATGTATATATCAAATATTTTAGCAGAAATACTTCTATGTTCTGTAGACTAACATACCATTCATAATTGGAATTCAAGCTGAGAAAGAATAAAGTTAAATGAAAGAATCCTAAGCAAAATAAATAAATAAATAAAATTAGAACCCTAGAGAAAGGCTAAAAACCCTAGAACCACTTGATAGACAGTCAATAAGACTTGATTTAGTTATTGTTTCTTAGCACTGACAAATAAAATGGGGTTTCAGATGTTTCCTCCCTCAATAGAGAAAAGAATCTAACAAGCAAATTCAAAGTTCAATGAAAAAAAAAATGTTAGAGAGACATTAGAAGGGACTAAAAAGACCTCAGCAGGTAGAACACCTACTTTACCTTACACAAGGCCCTGCGTTCAATTTCTATCCCAAGGGACTACCAGGGACAGCACCCAGGGAACCCCATAGAATGATAAATGAGTGTTATGATGTCTTGCTCTCCCTCTCCTCTCTCTCTGTCTCCTTTAATACGTTTCTCTCTCCTCTAACAAATAGAATTTAAATATTAGGCCAGGAATGTTGCTCAGTAGTATTCCATTTGGCCCTGAGTTTATTCCCTATTGTCTCATCACAAAAGAAGAAGAAGGAAAAAAAAAACAAAAGGAAATTCAGGGCTGTGAAATAGCTCACTTGATGGTGCGCTCCTTTGCCATACATGTGGCCCAGGTGTGAGCCTAGCTCCCATCACATTGAAGGAAGCTTTGGCACTGGGTTTCTTTCTCCTTCTTTTTTTCTCCACTCTCTTTCTCTCTACTTCTATTCTCTGTCTCTATTATGAAAAAAAGGAAATTAGAAAAAACATTATTTTATGAAAATTATTTTTTGAATATAAACTGTTTTGGTGACATGAGGGGTTGTTATTAAGCTAACAATTCTGTTATATAAAATTAAATTTCTTCCTGTCTAGGCACATCAAGTTCCAGAGATTCTGTATGGTGTGGGTTGGGTGCTACAATGAGATTCACAAATCTGAACCTCTCAGTAGTCTTTCAAAACAGACTCCTGTTCCCCAGGTTACAACGGCCTACATTGACAAGCTGCAGTTTTAGATCCTGATTTTTTTTTAACTAGTTAAAATGGTGATGCCAATACAGCTGTGGAAATGAAGGCTGTGACCTATTTTGCTTATGCATCATCAGGAAAATTGCCAGTTCAATTCTAATTCCAAAGTCTTTATTGTGGTGGTGCAGTGAACAAAACACACAGCTTGATTTGCAAACATCAAGCAGAGTCTGGTGGGGTCAACTGGAAAAAAATTTTTTTGAGCCATTCTATTGCGTCTGGGGGAACATATTCATAAACCACCAGACATATGAAATACCCCAACGTTTTCAGTTAGTTTGCAAAGACACTTAGAATTTGAGGGAGTTTTAAATCTCAGTACAATCTCCTGCATATTCAGAAGCTTTATGAATTCTTCAAATATTTGGGGAACTTGCTATTTCTATGGTATTTAAAAAGTAACTTTTGGGGAGTAGGCAGCAGCACAGCGGGTTAAGCGCACGTGGCGTCAAAGCTCAAGGACCAGCCTAAGGATCCCGGTTTGAGCCCGTGGTAACCCACCTGCAGGGGAATCGCTTCACAAGCGGTGAAGCAGGTCTGCAGGTGTCTGTCTTTCTCTCCCACTCTCTGTCTTCCCCTCCTCTCTCCATTTCTTTCTGTCCTATCCAACAATGATAACATCAATAACAATAACAATAACTACAACAATAAAACAAAAAGGAATAAATAAATAAATACTTTTAAAAAGTAACTTTTAGGGGTGGGCAGTAGCACCAGGTTAAGCACACAGAGGGCACAAGGACCCAAAGCTCAAGGGTACCAGTTTGAGCCCCCAGATCCCCACCTGCAGGGGGGTCACTTCACAAGACATAAAGCAGGTCTGCAGGTGTCTCTCTGTTTCTCTCCATCTCTACCTTCTCCTCCTATCTCCATTTCTCTCTGTTCTATCCAACAACAGCAGCAGCAACAACCACAATGGAAAAAAAAAAAAAAGGCCGCTAGTAGCAGTAGATTCGTGGTGCAGGCACCAAACCCCAGTGATAACCCTAGAGTCAACAAAACAAAAAACAACTTTTTAAAAAAAAATTTTAATTTATTATTTATTCCCTTTTGTTGCCGTTGTAGTTATGATTGATGTTGTTGTTGTTGGATAGGACAAAGAGAAATTGAGAGAGGAGGGGAAGACAGAGAGGGGGAGAGAAAGATAGATACCTGCAGACCTGCTTCACCGCCTGTGAAGCGACTCCCCTGCAGGTGGGGAGCTGGGGGCTCGAACCGGGATCCTTGTGCTTTGCGCCACTTGCGCTTAACCCACAGCGCTACTGCCTGACTCCCACAAAAAACAACTTTTACCTAATTCCTCCTTATGCCAGGAAAAAATATTTCTGGAAACTTTCAGAGGGATGGGCATAAAGTAGGAGCTGTTTCAGATTGCTCCTCTGATAAACTAGAAAAAGCAACAGAAGATCACCTGAAAACACAACAAAATATAAGTAGATTTCTCCAGAAACTCATTAAACCACAGGTGAGTACAGATATGTGTAGCCAGTGGGCAGAAATGGGGTGAATAAATTCTTAGAACTCAAGAAGCCGTACTTAAGTGTCAGCTGGCTCCAAACTGGGAGTGAAACAGCAGAGCACCTTGTCAGTGGCAGGAAAGTAAATCTGGGTGTTTGTAACCTGTGAAATCAGGGGCAATAAAATATTGAACTGCTCAGAAGGACTCATTAGTGATTAAGTGAAAAATTCAGCTGTAGTTAAAAGCCCTCTGATCAGCCCAGGTTCCCACTAGTAAAATAAATCCCAACTAACGTCCAGGTGGAATAGCAAGGAATTACCAACTGCTGTGCTTCACCTCAGGGATTAAGTTTAAACAACAATGGTTAAAAAAAAAAATCACATAAAAACTCACCAACTGACAAGCATGACTTATTTCTTTTTTACTTTGTCTTATTTTTTTAATTTCTTTATTGGGGGATTAATGTTTTACAGCCTACAGTAAATACAATAGTTTGTACATGCATAACATTTCCCAGTTTTTCACATAAAAATACAACCCCCACTAGGTCCTCTGCCATAACATTCCAGGACCTGAACCCTCCCCTCCTCCCACCCAGAGTCTTTTACTTTGGCGCAATACACCAACTCTATTTATTTTATTTATCAGAGTACTGCTCACTCTGGCTTGTGGTGGTGTAAGGGGATTGAACCTGGAATTTAAGAGCCTCAGGCATGAGAGTCTCCTTGCATAATTATATGCTATATATCTCTGCCCAACAGCTGAAACATCTTAATTAACTCAGCCACAAGTGGATTCAGGCAAGCATAATCAGTGGATTGAAAAGGAGTGAAGGAGTGACTCTCCAAGACTTGAGAAGTCAAGCTCAGCATCAGTGGGTACCATCTTGCTGTTCCAGTCATCTATTTTGCTCTTCAATTTGAACAGAAGAGACCCTACCTCTCATCTTCGAAAGGAAAAATTATTTCTTTAGACTTTGTTCCCATTGGTCTTAGTTTAGTTTCAAGTTTTAGAACATAAAAACAGAAATGTACAAATTTGTTAATAGATTATATATGTAAAGTGGGTAGCTTAAAAATGGAGATGGAGGGAGTCGGGCTGTAGCGCAGCGGGTTAAGCACAGGTGGCGCAAAGCACAAGGACCGGCATAAGGATCCCGGTTCGAACCCCGGCTCCCCACCTGCAGGGGAGTCGCTTCACAGGCGGTGAAGCAGGTCGCAGGTGTCTATCTTTCTCTCCTCCTCTCTGTCTTCCCCTCCTCTCTCCATTTCTCTCTGTCCTATCCAACAACGATGACAACAACAATAATAACTACAACAATAAAACAACAAGGGCAACAAAAGGGCAATAAATAAATAAAATAAAATATAAAAAAAAAATGGAGATGGAGGGCGGAGGTAGTGCAGCAGGTTAAGAGCACAGCACAAGGACCTTATCTTAACTCAAGGCCTCCAGTTTGAGCAGGGGGGAGTCACTTTATAAGCAGTGAAACAGGTCTGCAGGTGTCTATCTTTCTCTTCCCCTCTCTGTCTTCCCCTCCTCTCTCCATTTTTCTGTCGTATCCAACAACAATGACAGCAATAACAACAACAATAATAATAACAACAACAACAAGGGCAAGAAAAGGGAAAAAATTGCCTCCAGGAGCAGTGGATACATAGTGCAGGCACTGAGCCCCAGCAATAACCCTGGAGACCAAAAAAAAAAAAAAAAAGGAGACAACACAAATTATTCAAGTAACATGAAAACTAAATGTGCCTGGTTGAACTTGACACATCTGATTTGGCTGAAATGAAAAGGACAGCAGGATGATCATAATGTGGGTTAATAGCTATAAAGAATGATCACTGTATTAGCTTAAGAACATCAAGCTTTGACATTAGTTTACTTGGAAGGTTTGAGGTTGGTATGAAATCGGAAGTTTCACAGCTCTTAGAAAAATATCTGACCTTTAGTCAAGGATTTGAAAACAAGTATTTGAGAGTTGATGCTAGAACTCCAGGGTGGGAGGAAGATAGAAAGGAAAGAGAAGGCAGATAGTAAAACAAGTGTTATCACACAGGTTACTACTGCAGGTGTCTGGAATATTATACACAAATCAAAGAGAGTTAATCCACCCATGGGGTGAAGGAGCTAGGGAATACAATGAATCTTGTCTGATGTGTGAAAATAAATGTCTTCCCATATTTGGGAGCTACTCTCTTCCCTGATTCAGCTTTCTAGTCCTTTTTCCAACTATGACACCATTTCCCCAGACAATAACCTGGGTCCACCTGCATATTAGATGTCAGGAACAGGCAAAATCTAGTAAAGTCACGGGCCCCTTAAAATATACCTAAAATAGACCTACTAGCTTTTTCCAAAATGAAGACCCCAAATCTTCATCTGCAATATTCTTGCCTTTAGGTTCATGATTAGTCAACAATTTGCTCTGATTTCTATCTTAACTCTTTTTAAAAATTTTTTTATATTTATTTATTTTTCCCTTTTGTTGCCCTTGTTGTTTTATTGTTGTTGTAGTTATTGTTGTTTTTGTTATTGATGTCACTGTTGGATAGGACAGAGAGAAATGGAGAGAGGAGGGGAAGACAGAGAGGGGAGAGAAAGATAGACACCTGCAGACCTGCTTCACCGCCTGTGAAGTGACTCCCCTGCAGGTGGGGAGCCAGGGGCTTGGATCGGGATCCTTAATGCTGGTTCTTGTGCTTCATGCCACGTGCGCTTAACCCACTGAGCTACCGCCCGACTCCCTTATCTTAACTCTTTTTTAGCTACCAGGCCCCAGATGCTACCATGATGCCAGCCTGACTTCCTTGGGCAGATGACCCCACCATGTGTCCTGGAGCCCCACCTCCCCAGATCCCTTCCCGACTAGGGAAAGAGAGACACAGGCTGGAAGTATGGATAGACCTGCCAGCAGCCATGTTCAACAGAGAAGCAATGACAGTAGCCAGACCTTCCACCTTCTGCACTCCACAATTATCCTGAGTCCATACTCCCAGAGGGATAAGGAACAGGGAAGTTATCAAGAGAGGGGATTGGATATGGAGTTCTGGTGGTGGGAATTGTGTGGAATTGTACTCCTCCTATCCTATGGTCTTGTCAACATTTCCATTTTATAAATAAAAATTCTTTTAAAAAAGTCTTCACAGCTGATGGGAAAATAGTAAACCAGCACAGGCTAGGTATAAGCTCCCTCAGAAGCAGATTCTGAACCAAGAATTAAAATGCAGCCATTTATTTGGGGCTGATTAAGAAAGTAGCAGTAAGGGGACAGGGGCATGGGATAGGGAAGCAAAGGTTACTCCTACTGAGTTAGCTTGCTGGCACTTCTAGCTTGCCACTTGCACAGGGAAGTGTTCCACAGTTCTGACAAATCCATAGACACAGAGGTAATGACTTCAACACACAGGAGTTGTGCTGAGAACACACATAAAATTAAAGTTTGAAGGATATGAACTAGTCACTAAAAATGCAATAATGTGATAGTTAACTCATTAAATAACTAATTAAAGTGAAAAGTCTGATCATGCATCTAGTATAGTAGACTCATCACTGTGGTGTTCAGACCAAGACATCTAAGATTAAAAGTCACTCTTCGGGGTTAGAGAGCGACCTCAGCCCGTTATGGCATCTACTCACATTCTCTGAGGTCACAGGTTGAACCCCAGCACAGCCTTATACCCAAGCTTAGTAATGCTCTGGACCTCCACTTCTCTTTCTTCTCCCTTCCCTTTTCTCTCTTCTCTATTCTCTTTTCTCTCCTCTCTCTCTCTCTCATAATAAATAAATCTTTTTTAAAAGTGACCATACCAAACACAATGAGTTGGGTCTGGATACTGCAGCAACAACTGATGAATTTTTAAATCCTGCATGAGTTTAGACAGATGTATGAAAGGACAATATTACCAGACCTAACTCTCCATGAAGTTATAAAAAAGAATTAGAATATATATACATATGTATATATTTTCATATATACATATGTATATATATATGAAAATCCTTTGAAAAATAAGAACAGGGACCTGGAAGTGGTGCATTTGGTAGAACACACATATTACCATGTCCACCTGGGTTCAAGCCCCAAGTCCCCATACTTACCTGCAAGGGGGAAACTTCAAAGTCTCGAATAAGTGCTATAAGTGGCTCTCTTTCCTCTTGCTCTCTATCTCCTCCTCTCTCACTATCCAAAGTAAATAATAAAATCTAAAATAATAATAATAAAAGTACAGACAACAAAAATACATATTATGAGGTGATGCATGCTCATTTGAAACAAAAATTCTAGTTCCTATTTTACAGAAATTGTATTTCCTTTAACTTGAGGCTTTCATCAGAAAAAAATGAACAGCACATTTAGAATTTTCTCTGGAGCCTTGTTCTTTGTTGTTGATGAGAAGATGGGAAGAAAATGTGTCAATAGCTCTTTTCTTAGATATAATGAGCTATTGATTATTTGTGAACCCATCCTGGTGTCATTTGGGACTCTACAATAGTGTGTCATGGTGAAAATTGAATATTCATCTTTGTATCAGTGAACATAAAGCAGGATTCAGAAAAGCCCAAACAAACAAGGCACATAAGATAACAAGAGAAGTTTTCCTATTTATGTCCTAGAGCAACTCACTTAGATGATAGAAATAAAACTCCTTTAACTTGCAAATCTAATGTGTAGTTCACTAGACAAGGGTGTCTAAGATGGTGCATATTTTAAGCCCAAGACCAGTCTAAATTTTGAACTTTGTCCTCCTGTAAGTTTCTAAGACAGGAATGTCCTTACTTTTTCAGACAAAAAAAAAAAAAAAAACAGAGGCAGAATAAAAAACACATCATAGCTCCAAAGACTCTGCCAGCGTGGTGGAGGCTTTGTTTGAACATAAGCCATACATAACAAAACAGGTGTACTACCCAGATGAACTATTTTGTCAGCATTTGTTCTATATACAGAATAATGGTAACCTCAGAAGATACACAGGGACACAATGGAAAGTACTGAATTTTTTCAACTCACCTTTAATACTAATAACAGGGAAGAAAAATAATTAAGATTTTTCTGAACTTACTCTTCTTGACATTGAGCTAAGTTCATCCTGTTGATTTTAATCTTTAGTTATCCTAACAAGTGTTTGGATTATATAATGTTTTTATCTCAATTTTAAACATGAGAGCATCAAGTTAAAAAAACCTTTTTTAACTATACCTTCAAAGATAAAGCCATGCATTTGAAAATCACAATGGTAATTCACAGTACTGTTTATTGTTGAATGTTCCATTAAAACACTCCTATATTTCTTTCACTGCAAAGCCAGACTTCACTATTAAACAATGACTTAACCTAGCTTTTGTGAACAGTGATATGATCAGTATGAAAGGGAAACACCTATCAATAGTTTTGTGCATTCTTTTAATGAGCATGACCACTCAAAACAGTTTTGTACTTTGTGTATGCACTTGGTTTCAAATAAGGCCAGCCAAACTGACACCTGCCATTGTTGGCAAGTCCCTTACTGCCCCCCCCCCAACATGTTCTTTTCTTTGTTTTGAACAATATTGACATAATCTTTTAGAAATGAAAGAAGAGCTATCAAAAATGCCCTAGTTTATAGCTATGAGCATCTAATTTTTGACAAGGGAGACCAAAACATTAAATGGTGATGGGAAAAAATGACTTGAAATGTGCAGAAAATAAAACTGGACCACTATATTTCATCATGCACAAAAGTAAACTCCAAATGGATTAAAGATTTAGATGTCAGGCCAGAAAATATCAAATACAGAGGGAAAAACATTGACAGAACTCTTCTCACTCTAAGCTTTACAGTCATCTTTGATGACTCAAGGTCAACTGCTAGGAAAACAAAACCAAAAATAAACCAATGGGAATACATGAAACTGAAAAGCTTCTGCACAGCAAAAGGAACCACCACCAAGCACAGCAAAAGGAACCACCACCAAAATGTAGGGACTCTTTATGGAATGAAAGAATATATTTACATGGCACATACCAGACAAAGGACTAATAACCAAAATACATAAAGAACTCACCAAACTCAGCAAAAAAAAAAAAAAATTCCCCATTGAAAAATGGGAAGAGGGGGTAGAACCAAGATGGCAACTTTGAAGCAGCAGCTGCCTTGAGCTCCAAGAAGCAACAGCTTGTGACCTGGGATTCTCTGGATAGGGTAGGATACTGGGCTGTCTGTGGGAGGGTGAACAACGGGCTGGTCAGAGTGACATCAAAATACAGTCCCATAATTAATTCTTGGGCTGAAAAATCAGAGGCCAGGGGGACAAAGGAAAATCTTTTGATTATTTCTGAGCTCACTCCCCCTACCCCAGAACCAGCCCCCAGGGGCTGGACAGCTGCTTCTAGCAGGCTTCCTGCTGAGCTATTTTCTTTACCAAGATTCCTGGCTCTCCAGGAGTGTCATTCTAAGCATTTTTCTTTATATTTAATTTCTCTTTTTTTTTAAGTGGCTGGAGCTCTATTTGAGTGACAAAATATCTGACCAATCAGAGCCTCATCCCTGCCTGGGAAAGACTACCTGGAGGGTTGGTTTTTTTTTTTTTTTTTTGGATACTACTTACAATTGGTTGTCTTTGCTCAGGTTGCCTGCAGCCAATCCAGAGCAGTCTAAGCTGCAGTCTGTTAGGGTTTTTTTACTCTATTTTATTTTATTTTTACTATTATTATATACACATGTCCCTTTTCTATCTGCCTTCTTCAGGTTGACCAAAATTAACTGTTGTTTTTTCCATTGCTAGGTGACTGGGTGCCCTATCCTTTGTAAGAGGAACTTGTTTCTCTCTACCTCTTCCCTCCACTCTTTTTCCCTCCTCCTAGATAATTAAAAAAAAAAAACACCTCTTTTCTTTCACTCATCTTCCTCTTTCTTTCTTTTTTTATTCTTTTCTTCCTTCCTCCTTCTTTTGTTTTCTGAATTCACTGATACTCTCTTGTGAATACTCTCTTGTGATACTCTCTTGTTTTGGGGAAGAAATCTGACTCAGAGTGGACTCTGTGTGTGTATGTGTGTCTTCTCTACTTCCCTTTCTCTTCTTTCTATCCCTAGAATTTATAGTGGACAGTAGATTTGCATAATTGTCTATTCTTGCTTTCTCTTTTTTCCTTTCTCTCATTTTTTTTGTTTTGTTTGTTTGCTATTTTCTCTTGGACTGGAGGTGTTGTTTGGCTAACTGGTATTGGTTGAGCTGCAACAACAGAGGCATATGGGATGGTCTCAAAGAAGTAACATTCGTATAATTGGCCTACCAGAGGAAGAAAGAGAGGAATGGGAAGTAAACATTTTAAAGGAAATAATAGAAGAAAACTTTCCAGACGTAAACAACAGAAAGAACATTAAGATTCAAGAGGCCCAGAGAGTCCCAAACAGAATCAACTCAGACCTGAAGACACATCATAATGAGGGGCTGCAGCTGAGATGGACCCTGCTGGGCAGGGTGGCAATGGTGGTGACCACTGTGGTGGGCAGACCAGCCCAAGGCTTCCAGCAGCCATGCAAAAAGGTGTCCCAGGTATGCAAATACTTCCATTGAGGCTTCTGTTTCCATGGCAAACTGTACAACTATTAGCACATGCAGTCCACCAGTCACTTGGAGTGGGGTTGCTGCCATTTGGAGCCACAGATCACCCTGCCAGGGTCTTGGGTGAAACTGAGCTGCAGGGGCTCTGAGCCCACCTACCTGCCCTCTGTGGCTGTGGGTCAGAGCTGGGCTAGAGCCCATTGGGGCAGAGATCAGCCTGGATGTGAAAGGTCGGTCAGCAAGGCCCAGAAGGTTGATGGTAGGTCCTGGAAGTTCCCGTCATTACCATCTGCTAACAGCAACTACAGTGACTTCTTGGACTCTCGACCCAAGTCAGATGCTGCCTGGGAACTCATAGCCCCACTTCAGAAGCTCAACTGAGAGAAGCAGCAGAGGGAACAGGACACTCAGGACATTGTGTGTGGCATCTGCAAGGACATGGTATGAGACAAGCCCAAGGCTCAGCATGTCTCTGGCATCCTGCCAAACTGCACCCATGCCCACTGCCTGGGCTGCCTGCTCAGCTGGCTGAAGAGGTGATGGGACTTCCCGCAGGATGTCATCAAAGCCTGTTCCCAGTGCCATGTCCATTCCAGCTACATTATCCCCTGCCAATTCTAGGTGAGCGAAGGGGCTGAAAAGGAGAAAGTTATCCAGAGCTTCAAGGCTTGGACCAGCCAGTTCCCATGCCTGTTCTTTGTGCAGGGGAGTAGATGCTGCCCATTGAAATCTGACTGCATTTACCTGCATCAGCTTCCAGCTAAGGCCCCAGCTCTACCTCACTGCTGGCCTCCAACAGTGAAGTGGTGCTAGAACCACCGGCATTCCTACAGTGTGCTGACTTGGAGCATGAACTACTCTTTGTGGACTACCCTATGGATATGATCTTCTGGTACTCAGAACTTCTACTGAATCCCTACAGTTTTTACTGAAACCTCTAGTGTCCAAGATCACTTTGTAGGGGGTGGGGTCAATGAGCAGGTTTTGCTAGGTAGTAATGAGTTTTACCTTTTCAGGCTTGGTTGGGGGAGGGAGGGTAAAAGCAGCAAGCCCCACCACCCTCAAGAAGTGCAGCAGTTGGCATAGCTTGGGACCCTGGGGAGCAGAGGTAGTTTCTCTTGGGAAAGTGGAAAGAGTTCTCAATGTCTTCTCAAGGCATTGATTTTTAGCTTAGCTTTTTTTTTTTTTTTCCTGAGGAAGTGTTCTGAAAGTAACTAAGAAAATGCACCTAAACTAAAAAAAAAAGAAAAAGAAAAAGAAAAAAAAAATAAAGAAGGATCCTAAAGGCTACAAGAGAAAAACAAAAAGCCACACACAGGGGAAAACCCATAAGATTATCAGCAGACTTCTCCACTCAAACTCTAAAGGCTAGAAGAGAATGGCAAGCTATCTATCAAGCCCTGAATGAAAAAGGGTTTCAACCAAGGATAATATATCCTGCTAGACTTTCATTCAAACTAGATGGAGGGATCAAAACCTTCTCAGACAGACAATAGTTAAAGGAGGCAACTGTCATCAAGCCTGCTCTGATGTACTAAAAGACATCTTATAAACAAGAACATCACTATAATACTTGCCATATATCAGATAAAATTTTAAAATGTCGAATAATGGCAATACAATACATTAAATCCATAATATCAGTAAATGTCAATGGCTTAAATTCACCCATTAAAAGGCACATAGTTTTTCTATAGCAACAAAAACTCTCAGAAGGCTAGAAATGGACCTACCCTATGACCCTGCAATTCCCCTCCTGGGGATATATCTTAAGGAACCCAACACATCCATCCAAAAAGATCTGTGTACACATATGTTCTTGGCAGCACAATTTGTAATAGCCAAAACCTGGAAGCAACCTAGGTGTCCAACAACAGATGAGTGGCTGAAATGGAATTGGAGTATTACACCAAAGTAAAAGACTCTGGGGTGGGTGGGTGGGTGGGGAGAATACATGTCCATGAAAGATGATGAATGACATAGTGGGGGTTGTATTGTTAAATGGGAATCTGGGGAATGTTATGCATGTACAAACTATTGTATTTACTGTTGAATGTAAAACATTTATTCCCCAATAAAGAAATAAATTATTTTTTAAAAAAAGGCACATAGTGGGAGGATGGATCAGAAAACACACCCAACAATATGCTGCTTGCAAGAATCCCACCTGACTCAACAAGAAAAACACAGACTTAAAGTGAAAGGATGGAAAACTATCATACAGGCTAGTGGACCACAAAAAAAAAGGCAGGAACAGCCATTGTCATCTCTGAAACCATAGACTTTAAATTAAATAAAGTAATAAAAGATAGGCAAGGCCATTATATAATGACTAGAGGATCAATCAACCAGGAATATTTAACAATTATTAACATCTATGCACCCAATGAGGAACCATCTAAATACATCAAACACCTATTGAAAAAACTACAAAAATAAAATCAATAATAATACAATAATAGTGGGAGACTCTAAGACCCCACTCTCACACTTAGATCAATGAAGTAGAGAAAAAACAAAGACCCAAACAGAAGAATTAAATGAAGAGATGGACAAACTAGACCTCCTGGACATTTTCAGAGTTCTTCACCCCCAAAAACTGGAATACACATTCTTTTCAAATCCACACAACACATCTTCAAGGATAGACCACATGTTAGGCCACAAAGACAGTATCAACAAATTCAAGAGCATAGAAAGCATCCCAAGTATCTTCTCAGACCACAGTGGAGTAAAGTCAACATTCAACAACAAACAGAAAATTACTAAAAGTCACAGAATTTGGAAACTCAACAACATACTGCTTAAGAACCACTGGGTCAGAGAGGGACTCAAGCAAGAAATTCAAATGTTCCTGGAAACAAATGAAAATGAAGACACAAGTTATCAAATTACTTGGGACACAGATACAGCAGTATTGAGAGGGAAACTCATAGCCATACAATCACATATTAGAAAACAAGAAAAAGCTCAAATAAACAACCTTACTGCATGCCTTAAGGACTTAGAGGAAGGGGAACAAAGGAACAATAAAGCAACCAGAATGACAGAAATCACTAAAATTAGAGCAGCAATAAACAACATCGAAAATAAGAGAACCATACACAAGATAAATGAAGCTAAATGTTAGTTCTTTGAAAAATTAAACAAGATTGACAAACCCCTAGCCAGACTCACTAAAATAAAAATGGGGGAGAAGACCCAAATAAATAGAATTGCAAACGATAGAGGAGATATCACAATTGACACCACAGAAATCCAGAAAATCATGCGAGACTTCTATGAAGAACTACATGCCACCAAGCTAGAGATTCTGGAAGAAATGGAAGAATTCCTAGAAACAGTTTGCCCTTCCAAAACTGAACCAAGAAGAACTACAAAAGCTAAATGCACCAATCACAAACAAAGAAATCAAAACAGTTATTAAGAATCTTCCCAACAACAAAAGTCCTGGACCAGATGGCTTCACAAATGAATTCTACAAAACCTTCAGGAAACAGCTAATACCTATACTTCTAAAGCTTTTCCACAAGATCGAAGAAACAGGAACACTCCCTCACTCACTCCAAAGCTAACCTTAGCAAAGCAAGGACTGCAAAAGCTGAATAAGGGCAAGAGACTGGCATACTCTAAGGATGACTCTTTAGTCACTATTAGGCCACCCCATCTGCTGAGGCCCTACTCAGGGAGTCCTGAGATTCCAATACAGACAAGATGGGCCCAGACCTCAACTAAATCCCTCTCTCCATTGTTACTGGTCATCTGTATCAGGAACAACAAAACAGACCCCTTTGTGCCCCCCCCCATAGGACCTTGCCCTTAACTTGGGTCAACAACAGTAGAGAAAGTTCCATCCTCCGAAAAGAGGATGGACAACATACTCTATGCTACCTGAGGAAGATGGGTCCTGAAATTGGGACAGCTTGGTATGTTTCTACTCATGACCACAGAATGTGAGGTTGGATCTACAGGGATGCAGAGATCACATAGGCTCCTAAGTTGAATATGGGCCCCAGATCACATCAAATCGATGGGGTTTACAGTCAACAATATTTATACCCCTTTCCCATATTAGGAAGCTACTCTCTTCCGTGATCCAGCTTTCTGGTCCTTTTTCCAGCCATGATATCGTCTCCCCAGACAATAACTTGGATCCACCTGCATATCATATTTCAGGCTCAGGAGGAAAACAAAAAAGGAAAAAAAATACTACAGCCACAGTCCTTTGGAATATAACTAAAATATGCCTACTAGCTATCTACAAAATGGAGGACCCTCCAACTCTTCATCTGCACTATTCCAGCCTTTAGGTACATGATTGGTCAACAATTTGTTTGGCTTTGTATGTTCACTCTATTTTCAGCCACCAGGTTCCACATGCTAACATGATGCTGTCCAGGCTTCCCTGGACAGACGACCCCACCAATGTGTCATGGAGCTCTGCTTCCCCAGTACCCCACCCTACTAGGGAAACAGAGAGGCAGGCTGGGAGTATGGATCGACCAGTCAACGCCCATGTTCAGCGGGGAAGCAATTACAGAAGCCAGACCTTCCAACTTCTGCATCCCACAATGACCTTGGGTCCATACTCCCAGAGGGTTAAAAAATAGGAAAGCTATCTGGGGAGGGGAGTGGGTAGGGAGATCTGGTGGTGGGAATTGTGTAGAGTTGTACCCCTCTTATCCTATAGTATTGTCAAGGTTTCCTTTTTTATAAATAAATAAATAAATAGAAAAATGGGAAGAGGATATGAACATAATCTTCACAAAAGAAGAGAGCCAAAGGGCAAACAGACATAGGAAAAAACTGTTTATCAGAGCAATGCAAATAAAGATATCTTTTTACACTTGTGAGAATGACATACATTAGAAAGAACAATAATAAGAAGTGCTGGTGAGAATGTGGGGCAAAAGGAACCCTTGTAGACAGCAAGTGGTAATATGATTTGGCTCAACCCTGTGGAAAAGTCTAGAGACTTCTCAAAATGTTAGGAATGAACCTACCCTATGGCCCAGTAATTCACACCTGGGGATATATTTCAAAGCAAATACATCCATCTGAAAAGATCAATATACACCTATATTCACAGCAGTACAATAGCTCATAATAGCCCAAATGTAGAAGAAACTCATATGCCACAGATGAGTAGCTAAAGAAGTTATTTTATCTGTACCTAATGGGATTCTACTCAGCTGTTAAAAATGATGGTCTCCTTCACCTCATCTTGGATGAAGCTTGAAGGAGTCATGTTAATTGAGATAAGCCAAGATGAGAAGAATAATTACCAGATGCTCTCACTCTTAGGTAGAATTTAAGAAACAAGGACAAGAAGGGAAAACACAAAAGTAAAACTTGGACTGTATCTGGTATAATGTACCAAAGCAAGGGACTCTGCAGAAAAGGAAAGTAGGGGTTGGGGGATGCACGTTGGGGTCCTAATGCATGATGGCAGAAAGGACTTGAATTCAGGGTAAGAGTGCTTTGTAGACACCTATCATAAATAGATGAGAGATTATACCTATGTGTCAACAACTGTACTATAATCCGTTAACTTCCCAATAAAGAAAGAAAGTGGGAGTCCAAATTTTGACCTGGGAAAATTTAACCTGAGAAATTAGAAGCTAATTACAAAGCAAAAGTTACTAGCAATGATAATCAACATTTATTGAGAACCAAACTTGTTTGCATCAGTGAGTAAGGCCCTGGGCATAGGTGATTTCAATGAAACTTCACAAATCCCCCTTTTAAAAGGTATTGATATAATATTCTTATTATATTAATGAAGACACCCAGATCCATAAAAGTGAATTAAAATTTTTGACATTTATTTATTTAAATATTTATTCTCTTTTGTTGCCCTTGTTGTTTTTATTGTGTAGTTATTATTGTTGATGTTATTTATGTCATCATTGTTGGATAGGAATGTCATCAATGTTAGAGAGAAATGGAGAGAGGAGGGGAAGACAGAGAGGGGGAGAGAAAGGCACCTGTAGATCTGCTTCACCACTTGTGAAGCGACTCCCCTGCAGGTGGGGGGGGCTAGTACTGGGGAGCATGGGGATTCTCACTCGGGTCCTTGCACTTTGCACCACGTGCGCTTAACCCGCTGCACTACCGCCTGATTCCCAAAAGTGAATTAAAATGCCCAAAGTCACATGGCTGACTGCAGTCTAATTTAAAAACCCAAACACATGGCCAAAATAGATAGCTATGGCTGCAATAAGATCTCATTAAGTTAAAATACCAAAATTTGAGATTATCTGATTTCATGTGGTAAAAAAAAATCCTGACAAAAATAACACTTTAAAATCAACTTTATTTTACATGGTAAGGAGTTAAGTGAATAAAAAATGACTATTTATGAGGTTGGGTGCTAGCACACTTAGTTAAGCACACACATTACCATGTATAAAAGCCAGGTTTGAGGCCCCACTGCCCATCTGCAGGGGGAAGCTTTACAAGTGGTGAAACAAGGCTGCAGGTGTCTGTCTTTCTCTTTCCCTCTCTCCCCCTCCCTTCTCAACTTCTCTGGCCACTGGGAGCGTTGGATTCACAGTACTGGCACTGAACCCCAGTGATAATCCTGGTGGCAATTAAAATTGAAAAAAAAAACTAGCTACTTACAATATAGGTGTGTATCATATAATTGACAAACACAAGTGCAGACAGGAATAAATTGCTGGAATTAAAACTTAAAGTTATATAGAACTTTTTGAGTTCTTGATAATTCACTGTGTGTGTGTGTGTGTGTGTGTGTGTGTGTGTGTGTGTGTGTGTGTGTGTGTGTTATGGATTAAATCTTGAATGGCAACCACCATTCTACTTCCATTTTATGCATTTGATGGCACTAAGTACCTTATATGAGTGGAGTCATACAGTGGTTAACCTTTTTTTGCTTGTCTTATTTCTCTGCCATTACATTAGAAAAACTGTAGTAGAACTGTGTCTATTATTTTGTAGTCTACTGGTTCCCAAGGAAATGTTAGCAATTATTTTATTCTAACATATGTCTATATTTACAATACATATTCTGAAGACAGATATTATAAATTTAGGAAAACTTAAACTGCAATGTTTTAACTATACCTATGCACTCCTGATCATCTGTGCTCAAAGACATATGCTCAAAGATACAGTTAGCCATGTGAACTACTCTGTAAAGGTAACTGGAAAAAGATACAGAAAAGTTCCATCACTTAGCAAAAAGCTGTATATCATACATGAACTGAATTCTTTTTTTAAGATTTATTTATTCCCTTTTGTTGCCCTTGTTTTATTGTTGTTATTACTGATGTCATCATTGTTGGATAGGACAGAGAGAATTGGAGAGAGGAGGGGAAGACAAAGAGGGGGAGAGAAAGACAGACACCTGCATACCTGCTCCACTGCTTGTGAAGGGACTCCTCTGTAGGTGGGGAGCCGGGGGCTTGAACCGGGATCCTTAGCTTAGCGACACCTGTGCTGAACCAGCTGCACTACTGCCCAACTCCCATGAACTTAATTCTTAATATATTCCTGTGAAAGCCACTTTACCTTGACTTCCTTGATTACTTGGCTCCTTTGGTATTTCCAGAATGTCATCGGGATGTGGGGTACAGAATCCATGGAAGGGCCCCAGGTCAAAGCACTCATGCAGGAGTTGCATGTTCACTCTAGAACACACACTCATGAAGCCAACAGCCATACCATCCACCTGAAATATCCAGAATATCTCATTACTCTATCAGACCTCAAAGTAATTCTCAGCGTGTAACTTCCATGTGCAACAGTAGGTAGGCAGCTGGTAGTCTGGTAAGCAATCAGGATACTTAGGGGAGGGAACAGTATCTCTCCAGCATAATACTGGCTGGCACATATAACATACTCCCGCCCCCCAATGTCCAGTGAATGAATGACCACTGCAAACATTCCTAAAAGTGGTTATATAACTTTCTGAAGTTTTCAGAGAGTTCTTAAGGGTAAACTATTTGGAACACCAAAGCTCCTACCTCTCCCATATTCTTTTTGTTATTCTGCTGCAAGCCCAATTTTCCTATTTATTTTTATTCCCTCCACCATCACAGTTCTAAATAAAACCAGTCTTTGGTCCAGCATCAATCTGATCAATCCCCAACTCAGACAGTTTACCATCACTCAGTCCTTAACAGGTAGGACTGAAAGTTGTTTAGTGGAAACATTCAAGTGAAATAAACTGTACATACTGGTTCACCAGGTAGGTATTATCTGGAAAGGTATCACCTCCCAACACTCTAACAGTAACTGAATACTATAACCTCATTATGATCCTCTTCCAATAGTCAAGATTTTAAGCCTTTGATACAAAGAAAGATTAATGTGATAATGGGATATAATAAGGAATATATATTTGGTCTTTATTCCTGGAAGGCAGTCCTAAAATTCTTGTAATTATAATTCCCTGAGAAGAGCATTTTGTTTTTGATAGTAAGTCTCTCTCTCTCTCTTTGTTTATTTATTTTTTCTTTATTGGGGAATTAATGTTTTACATTTGACAGTAAATACAATAGTTTGTACATGCATAGCACTTCCTAGTTTTCCATATAACAATACAGCCCCCACTAGGTCCTCTCATCATTTTTGGACCTGTATTCTCCCCCCACCCACCCCAGAGTCTTAATTTACTTTGGTGCAATATGCCAATTCCAGTTCAGGTTCTACTTGTGTTTTCTCTTCTGATCTTGTTTTTCAACTTCTGCCTGAGAGTAAGACCATCCCATATTCATCCTTCTGTTACTGACTTATTTCACTTACCATGAATTTTTTTTTTTAGTTATTATTGTTGTTGGATAGGACAGAGAAATGGAGAGAGGAGGGAAAGACAGAGAGGGGGAGAGAAAGACAAACACCTGCAGACCAGCTTCACCGCTTGGGAAGCGACTCCCCTGCAGATGGGGAGTCGGGGGCTCAAACCAGGATCCTTACGCCAGTCCTTGTGCATTGTGCCACCTGTGCTTAACCCGCTGTGCTACAGCCTGACTCCCTACCATGAATTTTTCAAGGTCCATCCAAGATCAGCTGAAAATGGTGAAATCACCATTTTTTATAGCTGAGTAGTATTCCATTGTGTATATATACCACAACTTGCTCAGCCACTCATCTGTTATTGGACACCTGGGTTGCTTCCAGGTTTTGGCTATTACAAATTGTGCTGCCAAGAACGTATGTGTACACAGATCTTTTTGGATGGATGTGTTGGGTTCCTTAGGATATATCCCCAGGAGAGGAATTGCAGGATCACAGGGTAGGTATATTTCTAGCCTTCTGAGAGTTCTCCAGACTGTTCTCCACAGAGGTTGGACCAATTGACATTTCCAACAGCAGTGGAGGAGGGTTCCTTTGACCCCACAACCTCTCCAGCATTTGCTGCTGCTACCTTTTCTGATGTATGACATTCTCACAGGAGTGAAGTGGTATCTCATTGTCTTTATTTGCATTTCTCTGACAATCAGAGACTTGGAGCATTTTTTCATGTGTTTCTCGGCCTTTTGGATCTCTTCTGTGAATATTCTGTCCATGTCCTCTCCCCATTTTTGGATGGGGTTATTTGTTTTCTTGTGGTTGAGTTTGGCAAGCTCTTTATTTATTTTGGTTATTAGCCTCTTGTCTGATGTATGGCATATAAAGATCTTCTCTCATTCTGTGAGGGGTCTCTTGGTTTGGGTAGTGGTTTCTTTTGCTATGCAGCAGCTTTTTAATTTGATGTAGTCCCATAGGTTTATGCTTGCCTAGTCTTCTTTGTAATTTTATTCGTTTCATTGAAGATGTCTTTAAAAAGTATGCAGAAAAGAGTTCTGCCAATATTTTCCTCTAAGTATCAGATAGTTTCTGATCTAAGATTCAAGTCCTGGATGCACTAGGAATTTACTTTTGTATTTGGTGAAATATAGTGTGGTTCAGTTTCATTCTTCTGCATGTTTCAACCCATTTTTTCCAACACCATTTGTTGAAGAGACTCTGCTTTACCCATTTAATAGTCTGGGCACCTTTGTCAAAGATTAGATGTCCATAGGTGTGGGGGCTTACTCTGGGCTCTCAATTCTATTCCACTGGTCAGTGTGTCTATTCATGTTCCAATACCAAGCAGTTTTGATGACAATGGCCCTATAATACAATTTGAGATCTGGCAGTGTAATGCCTCCAGTTCTGTTCTTTCTTCTCAAGATTGTTTTGGCAATTCTAGGTCTTTTCTGGTTCCAGATAAACATTTGTAGCATTTGTTCTATTCTCCTAAAAAAATGCGTTTGGGATCTTGATAGGGATAGCATTAAATTTGTATATGGCTCTGGGTAGTATATTCATTTTGATGATGCTAATTCTTCCAACCCATGAACATGGAATATCTTTCCACTTCTTTGTGTCTTTTCAATTTCCTTGAGTAGTGACTCATACTTTTCAGTATACAAGTCTTTCACTTCTTCAGTTAGGTTTACTCCTAGATATTTTATTGTTTTTTGTTGCTATAGTAAAAGGATTTTCAACTTCTTCTAACTTAAGTGTTTGCATAGAGGAATAACACTGACTTTTGAATGTTAATTTTGTATCCTTAAACCTTACTGTATTGCCTGATGATTCCCAAAAGGTTCGTTCTGGATTCCTTAGGTTTGTCCATGTATACTATCATGTTATCTGCAAATAGGGAGAGTTTGACTTTTTCTCTTCCAATCTGTATCCCTTTAATTCCTTGCTCCTGCCTGATTGCTATGGCAAGAACTTCCAACACTATGTTAAACAGTAATGGTGATAGTGGGCTGTCTAGTACTTGATCTGAGTGGAAATGCTTCCAGTTTTTCACCATTAAGTATGATGTTGGCTGTAGGTTTGCTATATATAGACTCCACTATCTTCAGGAATTTTCCATCTATTCCCATTTTTTGTAGTAGTAAGTCTCTCTTGACCTTACCTAAATTTATGCTATCCTCCAAGTTGAATCCTTTATAATGTAGTAGAATATTAATACTAAATAAAGGGTTTAACTAGGTTTAGTGAGGTGCTCTAGCAAATTATTGAAACCAAAAAGGGGAGTGGGTGTTGAAAATGCTAAATTCATATAAAAACACTAATTTATATAGCAGGCTAATTCGAAGTACATGTTGACAATCTAGAACTTATCATTAGCATTTCATTTGGAACAGAGACTTAACCTGTGGGGTCTGTACCAACTCTGTGCAGTGTCAGAAATGAACTGTCGTACACTCAGTTGGTATCCATAGAGCTGGAGAAATTGGTTGTTATAGGGGGAAAATAACTCATATTTGGTATCAAAAGTGTTGTGCACAGAGGCAACAAATACCATTTAATGAGTAACTTGTTGATCTATACCTATTATTGGTGCCAAAATACTATAAATTAACACTAAATTTTAATTCTATCATATTCAACACTGAGTGATAACTTTAATTCCAATAATTTAACAGTCCATTTGTCTCCACAAAAAAAAAGTATTCAGAATTTCAAAACTGAGGAAGAGAAGATGCATAGTCATTTAGTATTTATATAAGTAATTTTTTGGCTGTTGCATGAGTTCTAAGCAAATTCTAGTTAACTGATTTATCTCTGACATCTCTGATTAGAAACTGATGCTTAATGGGTTCTATCCTTCAAATTCTCAGACTATTTTATTTATATTTTTATTAGTGATTTAATAATGATTGACAAGATTGTGGGAAGAGGGGGAACAATTGCATACAGTTCCCACAAGAGTTTCATTACCCCCCATCCAAGAAGTTTTCCTAGTCTTTATCCCTCTGTACGGACCAAAGATCTTTATGAGGAGCAGAAGGGGGAAGGTCTGGCTTCTGTAATTGTTTCTCTGCTGGACATGGACACTGGCAGGTTGATCCATATCCTCAGCCCATTTCTGTCTTTCCCTAGTGAGGTAGGGCTCTGCAGAGGTGGGGTTCCAGGACACAAATGTTCAGACGTTATTTCTTAAATTTTTCTTCTTAGAAAGCAGAAGAATTCAACAATTACAGGCATTTGCTAGGCCCAATAATTTATTCTATAAATACCCACTCCCTCCCTTTAACTTTCTAAAGCAGAAAATTAAGGCCAATGAAATAGATAAATGTGTTTGAGCACGTTACTTGCATACCTGAGGCTCTAGCCTAGGTGCAATCCCTAGCACCATAATGTCAGTGCTCTAGTCTCTCAGTCTCTCTCACAAAAAGTGGATAAATAGAGCAGAGAGCTAAGCTACAGTAATGTTTAGCCTTTTGAATAACAGAAGAAAAAAACTAATTTGTTCTCAGTTGTGTCTTCTAATTTTAACTCATTTGTTCTCACACGTCTAAAGAGTAAGTGGGGGCTGGGTGGTAGCGCACCTGGTTGAACGCACATGTTACAATATGCAAGGACCTGGATTTGAGCCCCTGGTCCCCACTTGAAGGGTGAATGTTTTGCAAGTGGTGAAACTGAGTTGCAGGTGTCACTCTGTCTCTCCCTCTCTATCATCCCCTTCCTTCTTGATTTCTGGCTGTCTCTATCCAATAAATAAAATAAAAAATAATAAAAATTTTAGGTCATGACTCATTAAAAAAGAATAAATGCAGCACTCCATTTACAAGTGGAAATTTTTAAATTAATTTTTCTACACATATATTTTTCTTTGAAGCCCTCTTCCTCTGAAAATTACTTGCTGTAAAAAGGCTGGATCTGCACAGCTGTTTTATAAAGCCATTGACACTTTAATAAAAGTCCAAAATAAACATTTTAATTTTTTTTCCAAATAACAAGTGATTGTTTGTCTTGTTTGCACTTATGAACAAAGACTGTGTAGCTGCAGTTGTCTGGCTTCTCTATAATTTTAGGCCCAAGACTCAGCAGACACTGATTAACCAATCCATCTACCATATGTGCAGAAAGAGGCGGCCAGCCTCACTCTCGGCAGGGAAAATTGGCATCCATCTTGGTTCACATGGAGATGTCCTTCTAATCTATAGCCACACTGGCACAACGAAACTTTGATGGCCTGAAATACCTTTTGCTGGCTTCATGTTGAGCTGCATGTGCATGATAAGAATGTATTATTTATAAGACTGCTGTTAGTAATGAGCTATTACACTAATGGCTCATTGTGTTTGGAATCTGATTTCAAATGGCATGGATCACACATTCTGATGAAAATGAGAAAAACATGTTTTGCCATTAGGAACAAAGATTTAACATTTTCCAATTCTACAACCTGTTATATTCCCATCATTCATCCTGGGCTGTGAAAATTCACAAAAGTTCACAATTATGGTTAGCAGCAAAGCCAGGACATAATGGGCAAGTGTGTGCTTTCTCCTTTGGTTTTCTATCAAATATATGTCATTTGAGGAAATGTTCTTAAATATGAATTTGTGCAAGTACCCAAATGCATCTTTGTGTGTTGTTTTCTGGAAAAATAAAAGGATGTCATAATTTTTTTTTACTTGGACAATGAAAAGGAATGAACTTTAGATAGCTATCAGTCTTCCCTATGACAGAGATACTTTCAATTACAAAAGCATCTTCAGTTTCCTAATACTGGAAAGCCTACAGTTCTATTACTCTGGTTTTTTTGTTTGTTTGTGTTTTATTTTTTTTCCTGTGAGGGTCTGTATTATGGTACATAAGTTTATGATTGCTGTATGTATGGCCTTGTCTTCACAAGCAAATCCATTTATAGAAGTGTGTACTCTATCTTTGATGCTTCCAACCAAAAAAAGCCCTGTGCTTACCCATCCTGTCTGGGTGCCAATGTTCTACAACAAGAGAGCCTTCATTGTAGTTACTGCCAACTTTGATCCTTTCTGCCTGGTGCCAAGGGCATGGCTGAGCTGGCAGGCTCTGCCCACCCGCAGGTCATGGTACCTACTCAGACCACTGCTGTCCATGGAATAGATGATGCCAGAGCAGACGAACTGCCCATCTGTCTCTAGGAGCTTTCCTTGGCCTCCAACTACCCTGCTCTGAGATCTCAGTCTGGAATAAATAGCAGATGTCAAAGTAAGCCATTATAAAGTTATGAAAAGGAACTTGTTGCAAAATGATGACTCAAAACTTCAAAAGTTGTTAATCCAGAGAAAGTTTTTACAGTTAGAAATCTTTAATGAATGAAGTGTCTCCTATACTTGTAGCTTCTGCCCTGCCATTTGAAGATTGAGGTCCATGGCATTATCTCCAAAAAACACAAAGCAACTATTGTGTAAAGCAAGAGTCCACTTGGAAAGCAAGTGGGACTCCATTTGTCATTATACAGGCACTAAAGGATCTTTGCAGAATTGAGAGTGAAAGTTTCAGTTGAAATTTTCCTCCACAAATTTACACACACTGGAAGTTTATAATATATGACAAGAAGCAAACAGCATCAGAGAAGAGGCCGTGTTACTGCAGATGCTCTTCACAGGAACTAACAAGAGATTTAGGTAAAAAAATAACATCTTAAAAAGCAGAGAATCAAAAGTCTTCTCCAAAGTGGCAAGATGTTTATCATATCTGGCATGCTGCCCAACAGCAAAGATGAAGAATCCACCCACAAACAAGGATATCTAGCTTGCCAGCTCTCTTTTCTGTTTCTTCTTACCTCTTCTCTTGAGCATGGATCTCTGTCCAGGTCTATAGCAGACAAACTAGAGGGTGTCGATTTTGTCTTTTTCTACTGCCATCTCTACCTCCCATCATAAAACCTTCCTGGGTGAACACTGCACAATTCACTGGGACTCACTGTAGTCACAATTTATATGCTTAAAACGAACAAGCTGGTTTATGACTGCTGGCCTCTAGATCTCAGGATCTGAAAAAGCCCTTATAAACACCATTAGGATTATTTCTTTTCCCCTTAACCTCCACTATTAGGAAAAAGGAAGAGTCCACCAAAGTTTGGCTATCTATAAGAATTTCACAAAACCTAAAATCCTAAAGGTAGTAACACTGGGGGTGGGGAGTGGTAATGCCACAGCTGGGAAGTTAGCCTGAGATGCCACTTGGAAAGAAATGAGCAAAGGGTGTCAATTCCAGGGGCATTATGCAAAGCTAGGTACAATATGACTTGTTTCTGTCATTCCTTGTTAGTTCCAAGCATATTCCTTGATGGGTGAATCACCAACCTCACATACAACAGAATGATTCTCTTCATCTTGAGCCTCTATTAGTTCTGCCAGGAAGTATTCACCGTAAGTTTCCTTCAGAATTGTGTCATGGCGCATAAAAATTGGCATGAGGTCATCATGATCTTCCACCCTGTTTAAGGGAAAGGTTTAGTAAATTCAGTGTTCACTCATTCAGTTGCTCCTTCAGTGGAACACCTACTATCACTGTACCCTGTTCTAATGTTGATTATAAAGTAACATGCTAGAGGCTGAGTGGCTGTACACCTTGTTGAGCATGCATACTACAATGCACAAGGACCCAGATTCAAGCCCCAAGTCCCCAGCTGCACGGGGGTGGGGGTGGGGGGAATTCACAAGCAGTAAAGCAGTACTTCAGGTCTCTCTCTCTCTCCCTTCTATCTCCTCCACCCCTCTCAAGTCTCTCTGTCTCTATCAAAAATAAATAAATAAGTAAACCCCAAGTCTGATTCCCAATAAAAGATGAAGATGACAAAAAATTGAATAAATAAAT